>NC_056747.1:191005525-191305525 GCF_019279795.1 Protopterus annectens | reverse complement strand
AAATTCTCTTTGTCATTATGCTTACACAACTGTGGGATATCAGCAGTCCTGAACTCATCCAGCCACTGGTTCAGTGTATCCCTCTTGTGCCTTTTCAGGTCTTTAAAGTGATGCCTACATTGTTCTCTAGTATGTGGAATGTCTGCACTGGAGATCACCTTGGCCAGACTATTCCAAGTCTCAGACTTGTACTGGGAGCCAGTATAATCTCCCTGCAAGAGTCTTCATCTGTGGTGCTTTCCAAGGAATCTAATGAAGATTCTGGACTCCTCAACACCCCACCTCAGTCCCCAAAATTGGGCACCTTCTCTTCTACCACCAGACATATCTGTCCAGAGAAAACAGCAATAGTTAATGATTTCCCACCAATGGCTGTTATCACATTTATTGATAGTGCACAAACCCAAAAAACAATGCAAACTCCATTTGCACAATGTTAAGCAGAGAGCAACAGTGCCAAAAAGAGAGGAAAGCAATTTTTTGAAACTGGAAGGTTAATCTGACACTTGACATTAGTATGAGGGTCATTTGCTGCCGTAAGTGATAGTTGATTTACCTTTGCAGACGTACTGGGGACATACATGTTTTGACCCAACAAATTTTTGTGTGGCTTTACATGCTGATAAAATTATTTTTTTACAATGTGGGATTCAAACCTATGCATAACATTATATTCCACAGCTGTGATTTTTTCATCCTTGCCACAGAGAGAATGCTTCTCAGACATACTCATCATTTACATATAAATATATATGAAAGACTGTGGGGTTAACCATGTATGTGTGTGACTTGATAAGGTCCTGGTTTATACATGTCTGTATATATGACTTATTGAAGTCTGAAGACAATCCAAGGCCAAAGAACACAATTATGATTACAGAAACATATTGGTCAGTATACCCTCAATCACAGAAATAATGCATATGAGTTTATTCAAATCGAGTGTACAACCCTTAATGAAACTGGGAGTGTGTAATATTTTTTCATGTGAATTTTAATATAAAGTAAAATGAAACAACAGTAAAACAATATTTGGAATTTGCAGTATTAGAGCCAAGGATCATCGGTATTTCAGCCCTACACTTACACCTGCTGCCACAGGAATAGTTAAAAACAGTTGGATATTTTCATATTCATTATTAACTTCTGTGTGTTAACCGCTGCACGATGACACAGATATGCTATACACACACGTGATCCACAGGTGTAAATTAGTATTGGTTATCAGAGAAGTACATTACATGACATTTATTGTATTTATCTGTTTCCCATGTTTGAGCTAAGCCATGCAAATACTGGTATATGAAAAAAAAATAAAATAACCAACAGTATAAAATAAATGTTAGTACACATAAAAGATTTTTACACAAGTCTGGATTTGAACTCTCACAGCAATGAATCTACAAAACACAGTAAGGGTGTCTTTTCCCTCTTTGCCACAAAAACAGCTTTGCAGCAAGAATGAAAATCATTGTGCATATAAGCAAGTACAGAAACACCCACAGTATTAAGAAGACATATGGCACTTGTAGACTTCTGAGTTGTTTGTACATGTGTTAATTTCAGATATGGTGCAATGAATGATCACACAACCATTTATTACTATTGTTTGCAGAAATGTCTTTTCTTTGTGTAGTGTTCATTCTTCTCTTATCTGAGCAGTAATCTGAGACATGGTCTGTAAGGCATTTTGTATCATTGTCTTTAACATGTGTGAGAATATTAACTGGCAATAATATACAGTTTTCAAGAAATGCAGGGAAGGTTGGATATTACTGAGCAGAAACTGTAAAATAAATGTGCGTTGCTTATTAACAATTACAAACTTGACATAATTACTTCTACACTTTATAGGTCTAACCTGACAGAAACACCCACTGGAAGTAAGGGAGTCTGAATTGCTGTTGTGCTTTCCTACTTCCTACCAGTAATCATTCACAGCTGCAATCCATTAGAAACAAACACAGAGGGAGTGCCTGTGCTGCTTACAATCTGGTACATGGGGCCAAGAATTTGGGATTCAGAAATTCTAATGTTTGCATTTCATTTGCATCTTCACCATGCTCACAGGCCTGAATCTACACTATAAAAAGGGGGCCATGTAGCTAAGGGAACCTGAAGGTGAGGAGACTTCTGTATATGGATAACACAGAAGAAGACTGCTATTACTTTGGATTTATCTGCACAGAAGACTATGGATCGGGATAAGGTATGATTGCATTTGTCAGTCATATACTGGATTTGCTTATGTCACTAGGGAAAAAAAAATTATATATATATATATATACACACACACTCACAGTGCAACAAAAAGTATTTGCCCCTTCCTGATTTCTTATTTTTTTGCATGTTTATCACACTTAAATGTTTCAGATCATCAAACAAATTTAAATATTAGACAAAGATAACCCAAGTATACGCAAATGCAGTTTTTAAGTGATGATTTTATTTATTAAGGAAAAAAAATTATCCAAACCTACACGGCCCTATGTGAAAATGTAATTGACCCATTTGTTGACTCATGAAGTAATTGTGGGTAATCACATTTTTGGGAAAGCTGAGTTTAATTTCACTAGCCACACCCAGGCCTGATTACTGCCAGACCTGTTGAATCAAGAGATCTCTTAAATACAACCTGTCAGACAAAGTGAAGTAGGCCAAAAGATCCCAAAAAGGAAGACATCATGCTGCGATCTAAAGAAATTCTGGAACAGATGAGAAACAATGTAATTGACATCTATCAGTCTGGAAAAGGTTACAAAGCCATTTCTAAAGCTTTGGGACTCCAGCGAACCATGGTAAGAACCATTATGCAGAAATGGAGAAAACATGGAACAGTGGTGAAACTTTTCAGCAGTGGCCGTCCTACAAAAATTACCCAAGAGCGCAGCAGTGGCCGTCCTACAAAAATTACCCAAGAGCGCAGTAACGACTCATCCATGTGGTGACAAAAAAAAAACAGAACAATATCTAAACATCTGCAAGCCTCACTTGCTTCAGTTAAGGTCAGTGTTCATGACTCAACCATAAGAAAGAGACTGGGCAAAAATGGCATGCATGGCAGAGTTCCAAGGCAAAAACCACTGCTGACCAAAAAGAACATAAATGCTCATCTCACTTTCGCCAAAAAACATCTTGATGATCCCCAAGACTTTTGGGAAAATATTCTGTGGAATGACAAAACAAAAGTTGAACTTTTAGGGAGGTGTGCATCCCGTTACATTTGGCGTAAAAGTAACACAGCATTTCAGAAAAAGAACATCATGCAAACAGTCAAATATGGTGGTGCTAGAGTGATGGTCTGGGACTGCTTTGCTGCTTCTGGACCTAGACAACTTTCTGTGATTTATGGAACCATTAATTCTGCTCTCTACCAAAAAATCCTGAAGATGAATGTCCAGCCATCAGTTCGTGACCTCAAGCTGAAGTGCACTTGGATTCTGCAGCAGGACAATGATCCAAAAGACACCACCAAGTCCACCTCTGAATGGCTTAAAAAAAATAAAATGAAGATTTTGGCATAGCCTAATCAAAGTCCGGACTTGAATCCAATTGAGATGCTATGGCATGACCTTAAAAAGGTGGTTCATGCTCGGAAACCCTCCAGTACGGCTGCAATAAAACAATTCTGTGAAGAAGAGTGGGCCAAAATTCCTCAACAGTGATGTGAAAGACTCATTGCCAGTTATCGCAAATCCTTGATTGCAGTTATTGCTACTAAGGGTGGCACAACCAGTTATTAGGTTTAGGGGCCAATTACCTTTTCACATAGGGCCATGTAGGTTTGGATAGTTTTTTTTTTCCTCAATAAAATCATCACTTAAAAACTGCATTTTGTGTTTACTTGGGTTATCTTTGTCTAATATTTACATTTATTTGATGATCTAAAACATTTAAGTGTGACAAACATGCAAAAAAATAAGAAATCAGAAAGGGAGCAAATACTTTTTTCATTGCACTGTGTGTGTGTGTGTGTGTGTGTGCGCGTGTGTGCGTGCATGTGTATATATATATATATATATATATATATATATATATATATATATATACACACACACACATACATACATATATATATAGGTTCATAGGCAAGGACGCCCGCAGGCAGGTGCAAGGGGCTGCACTTGCACCCCCCCCTGGAACCTGCTGGCCGAGAAATTTTAACTTAAAAAAAAGTTTTTTTTTTTAAAAGGGCGTCCCTCTTTAAGAACGCCCTTTGCATCCCATCCAGTCGCAAAGATGCAGCAGGTGTTTGTGACCTGTTTTCGTCTTCTGTGTCTGTGCGACCGATAGTTTACGTCTTCGTCCTTCGCGCCTACTGGGAATTTGAATTCCGGAGGACATTCGGACTGTGGGCGAATGTGGCAGTGAGTAGCATGGAAAATTATTCATGTAACTGTGGCTTTACAGGTGCCTGGAGCTTGGAAAGGGAGGATGGGATGTTTTTTTTTTAAAAGGTGACTTGGTTTATTTACCTGTTCTGCCCCAGATGACTCATCTGAGATGAGATAATCGAGAGTTCTCTAGTAGCTTTGTTTTCATCTAGCTTTATATGAGAAACTGCCTTGTATCCCTAAGTCTGCTTTCAGGAGCCATCTTGTTTTCGCTTTGGTAGCCAAACAGAAGTGTTCGTGTACTGTACTTAATATGTGATCTGAAGTAGGATATTCATTTGTCTGCAACCTGTGGGTTATGGATCCGATATCGGATCCGAACCGGCATAGTTTCCAGCTATGGATCCAAGCTCTCAGCTCCTCCCCTCACCCATAATGCCCTGCTCTACCCTCATGACCTCAGATCTTGTTTGCCGCGCTGGTAACTGGATGTGGTTTCTATAGCTCTCAGCTAAGTGGAATTTTCTTGTACTAAAATAGAATATTTTTGCTTTCTTTAAACTTTTTGTGTGAAAGTTGTAGGTTTCCTATTTTTATTGACTGTTTTAGTTTAATTTTATTTACAGTAGTATATTTTATTCCCTCCCTCGCTGAGTGTGTGTGAGGCCTGTCTGCGTTTTATAGTTTATTGTTTTAAGTTACTTCTGTAACTTTTGGTCAAATTTTGAGTATGGCTGAGGAGCCTAAGTCATTTTTCTAATGTCCGAGTGTGGCCATAAGCTCTCACCGCTGATGGCCACACTCGGTGTGTTAGGTCTTGGGGTTGAACACCTCACATCTGGCTGTTCCATTTGTGCAGGGTTCAACCCCAGGGCACTGAGGAGCGGAGGTCCAAGCTGGTCTTGGCGGGTCTCACCGCCGGACTCGGCCCGACCCCGCCTCCTTCGGGACTCCTGCGGCTGCAGCTGTTCCAGTAGCACCCTCCTGCTCCTGGGACTCAAACTCCCGCTTCAGGACAGGAGAGGGATGCATCTAAAAGGACCGGAGGGAGAAGCACCACAAGCGGCGGGCCGAGACCTCTGTTTCGGCCCCGCCAGCCAAGCTGGCTTCTCCCGGCTTCCTTGTTGAGCGGTCTCCTCCTTCTCGGCTCCGGTCACCTGTGTGCTTCTCACCGGGTCCTGAGGAGGAGGAGACCCGATCTCCGGCGAGGCTATCGAGGAGGCATTCCAGGCCTACCTCGGTAGCCTCGCCGAGATCTACCCATAGCTCGATGCTGATCTGGACCGGATGATGCGAAGGTTCATCCAGGCCCAGATGCAGATGGGAGTGTTTGCCTCCTCCGGGGAGCTCAACACCCTTTTTCAAGCCTATTGCTCCTTCTCCCTCCCGCTCCCCCGGTTCGGAGCACCTGCAGCCGAGCAGCCGAGCCGGGGAGGTCGGACCCGATAGTACTGGGTACTTCGGATCCGACCATGCCCTCGAGTGCGCCGGACCCGATCTCTCGGAGCCTGGATCCGAGCTTCGGATCCGGGGGGATCAGTGCTCCTTCGGCGCCGCCTGTGTCGGAGCGCACTGTCCTTCGGATCCGAGTGCGGGCGCCGCTCCGATCCACTCTTCGGATCCGAGGGGAGCCGATTGTCGGATCCTTTGGTCGAGGTCGGCTCCTTCGGCTTTTGATGTAGTGGAGAGGGCTCTGTTGAGGGTTTCCGGACCCCGGCACTTGCTTCGCCCGCCCGCTCCTCTGCACTGGGCCAGGCTTCCACCATCCGGCCCCTGGGACAGCCCGCTTGTGCCCCAAGTTGCTCCTATGGAGCAAATTGCTGCTGAGGACTCCTCTGACAGCCCCCAGAGGAGGCTCGCAAGCATACGCAAAAGGAGGCACATTGACTCCCTGAGTCTCTCACTGAAGACACGGACTTGGAGGAAGGGAAGGCTCCCCACGGTCACCCCGAGGATGTCTCGGAGACATCATGGAAATGCTCCGTATCAGGGGGTGGTCTGCCCCAAGTCTTCCTCGGACGAGTCCGTGTTCTTGGAGGCATTCAAACGGGCCCGTCTACCTCTTGGGTGTCCCCTGCCGACCCCTGGTGGACCTTATTACCACCAGGGCGTGGAAGGAACCGGACACCGTGGAGCCAATTCCCAAAAGACCTGACAAAATCCTTAGCCCGCCTTCTGACAGGACCCATTGGAGTAAGGGGCCTCCTGTAGATGCCATGTTGATGGCGGCGGCCACAAAGAGGAACTGGCTCAGGAGAGTCCTCAGTCCACCCACCGAGCAAGGAGTCTCGATGATGGACCGCTTGGGGAAGCGGATGTTCAGTTCGGCGACCTTTTCGGTAAGGGCGCTGAACTATTTGGCACATGTTATTCGGATGCAGCGAGACCTTATTAAGGAGTACGCTGCATCTCTGAGTCCATTTCGGAGGAGGACAGGGCTCTGCACTCCACCAAAATGGCCACTCTTAGGTCAGTCACAAATACTGCGGCTACTCTCCCATGCTACGGAGGGCGCCGCTAGAGCTGCGGGACAGGACTGGTCACTAGACGCCAGGCCTGGCTCCGCCACTGCGATTTTCTGAGCCCTTCAAGCCGCGTCGTTAACGCCTTTGATGGTTCTGCTCTGTTTGGCAAGACCGCTCGCTAGACGCTGACCCAGAGCGAGAAGGACGGAAGACGCTGTCTGCCGTCGGAATCCGCTTCTCTGCACCCCAGAGGCCCTATTCTAGGAACCAAAAGGGTCAGAAGAAGATGTGGTTCCGGAAGTCGCAGCAGTCCCAGCCTGCTCCGGACAACCAGTCCTTCCGTGGCAGAGGAGGACAGGGAGGACGCCGCCCTAGAGGCAGAGGGGCTCCCAGAAACTTCGGGTCCAGGGAACCTTTCTCTGAACGGCCCTCACAGCAGCCCTGAGGGGCTGCCCGACTGCTCTACTCTGGAGGCAGTCGGGGGACGTTTTTGGGGGCACCTAGCGGCATGGGAGTCCATAAGATCGGACCGCTGGGTTCTGCAAATCATATCCAGGGGATATCGCATTCCTTTCCTTCACCTTCCAAAGATGAAGTCCCTCCCAGACGTACCACCCGGTCAAAGGGAGGCCGCTTTAGCAGAAATTGGCCATCTGCTAGAGAAAAGAGCCATCCAGCCTGCTCCCCAGACCAGATCGGATCAGGGTTCTACTCCAGGTTCTTTTAGTGCCAAAAGACGGGGGAACTAAGACCAATCCTAGACCTCTCTCTCCTGAATCTGGCAGTCCCCAAAGAAAAATTCCGAATGGTCACTCTACAATCTATTCTCCCCCTTCTGGGAGAATGCCACTGGATGTGCTCGATAGATCTCAAGGACGCGACTACCACATCCTAATGGACAGACGCCCAGGAGGTTTCTCCGCCTGCTGGGAGCCAGTCACTACCAGTTCCGGGTCCTTCCCTTTGGTCTCACCACAGCCCCCAGGGTGTTTACCAAAGTACTAGCAGTGGTAGCGGCCCACCTGAGGCTTCAGGGGTGCAGGTCTTTCCCTACCTGGACGACTGGCTCCCACCCCAACAAGGCATCTGCTTCTTTCGCGGCGAGACTCCTTTCTCCATCTTGCTCCATTTCTGGGCATCACAATAAATACAAAGTCCAAACTGGCACCCACTCAGCTCTTAGATTTCATAGGGGCCAGACTAGACACAAGGAGTTTACGAGCCTTCCTCACTGCGGACAGAGTTCTAAATCTGCAGCTCCAGGTGCGGGCCATTCTCCATTCATGTTCTGTTCCAGCGGAGTTGGTCCTGAGGGCCCTAGGGTCCATGGCTTCGCCGATAGCACTTCTTCCTCTTGCCAGGCTCAATATGCGCATTCTACAGTGGACGCTCTTAGTGCAATGGTCATACCTTGCTCTCCCCATGTATCATCCCATAGCGATCAGCAAGGCTTGCAAGCGGTCCCTCTTGTGGTGGCTCCACTCCCGGATCTCCACAGGGTCGCCCATTTTGTGCTTCTCCCCTCTCGCCACGGTGACCACGGACGCCTCCGCCTCGGGTGGGGGCACTTTGCGGCCGGACTGTCCAAGGCACGTGGAACGATTCAGAGACCTTACTGCATATCAATGTTCTAGAGATGAGAGCAGTGCTCTTAGCGTTGCTAGCACTTCAGGACTTTCTTCCCTTGGGAACAATATTCAATCGGACAATATGTCTGTTGTCTGGTACATCAACAAGCAAGGGGAACAAGGTCTTACCCTCTTTGTCGAGAGGCCATGAGAGTTTGGGAATGGGCAATCTCCACCAATCGCTTTCTCATAGCAACGCATTCCGGTCGGTCCAACATCCTAGCGGACAAGCTCAGTCGCACCATTCTGACCCCTTACGAGTGGTCTCTCAATTGTCAAGTAGCGAACGCATATTCGCACGGTGGGGAACCCCTTCATGCGATCTTTTGCCTCTCCCTCAAACACCAAGTGCGACAGTTTTTCGCTCTGATACCTCCTCCGGAGGTACCCCAAGAGACGCTCTGGTGCATGCTTGGCCACCCGGTCTTCTGTATGCCTATCCACCCTTGCCTCTGATGCTGCAAGTTCTTCAGAAAGCCTCTCGGGTGGGTTGCAGAATGATTCTCATTGTCCGCTCTGGCCTCGACAGATCTGGTTCCCCTTCCTAAGGTCTCACTCGGTGAATCCTCCTTGGATTCTAGATCCTATTCCGGATCTGATATCCCATCCATCCTGCATTCCTCCTCCGAACCTGGACAGCCTGAAGCTGACCGCTTGGCTGCTCCAGTTCCACTCTTGATAAGGACTCCCGGTATCTCTTCACCGGTAAAGGCTATTTTGGTGGCGGCTCATAAACCATCCACTAGAAAGGTTTACAAGCAAATGGAAACGCTTTCTGTGGGCGGAGCGGCAAGGCCTAGATCCCTTCACGGTTCCTCTCCCGTAGTGCTTGATTTTCTAACCTCTCTCTTTAATGATGGTGCCAGCAGTTCCACAGTCAAAGTTCAACTGGCGGCAATTTCTCACTATCACATTGGTCAAGAGTCTAATCCTCTTATGTCAGCCAAATTGTGCAAAACTTTTCTTAAAGGTACTTTCCTTCTCAGGCCCCTATTAAGCAAGCAGTTCCTCCTTGGGACCTTTCTTTGGTCCTACAGGCCTTGACCGCCCCTTCGAGCCAAAGGCTACAGTGGACCTCAAATTCTTGTCTTACAAGACAGCCTTTTGGTAGCCATTACATCAGCCAAGAGAGTTTCTGAACTTCAAGCTTTATCAGCTAAACCTCCTTACTTGGTTTTTATCCGGACCGTGTCTCCCTCAGGACCAACCCGTCCTTCCTTCCTAAAATCGCTTCTGAAGCAAACATCAATCAATCCATTAACCTCCCTGTTTTCTTCCCTAAGTATGAAAACAAAGGTGAATATAGGCTACACTCACTAGATGTTCACAGGCAACTAAGATTTTATCTCAACAGGACAGCTGGTCATAGGCAATCCGACCAGCTGTTTATTTCCTTTGCAAAATTCAATTTGGGCAAGCCAATTTCCAAAGTTTCTCTGTCCCGCTGGATTTCACAGTGCATTTTATTGGCTTATCAAGCCAGGAAGGCCCGCACCGGAGGGTGTTCATGCCCATTCAACCCGGTCAGTATCTACCTCAGCAGCCTTCAAGGCTAGGATTCCTCTGGATGATATTTGTGCAGCAGCTACATGGGCTTCATCTCATACATTTATTTCTCACTATAAGTTGGATCTTGCATCCAGGGTAGAGCATCCTTTGGCTCCGGTGCTCCGGAATATCCTTCCATGATGGCCGCCAAGATTCAGGTAGCTGGGGACTCTGTCCCACAGGTTGCAGACAATGAATATCCTACTTCAGATTTAGAAGTTATGTACTCACCATAACGCTCCATCTGAGTAGGTGTATTCATTTGTCTGCAACCATCCCTCCTATCCCCTGGCCTTTCAGTTTCCTGCATATTACTTGTTACCCTTTTGAGGGTATTGTTGCTTTGGCAAACTCGATCTGAGGTCATGAGGGTAGAGCAGGGCATTATGGGTGAGGGGAGGAGCTGAGAGCTTGGATCCATAGCTGGAAACTATGCCGGTTCGGATCCGATATCGGATCCATAACCCACAGGTTGCAGACAAATGAATACACCTACTCAGATGGAACGTTATGGTGAGTACATAACTTCTAATTTTCCTTAATGAGGATGAGAAAGAACAAGATGCAACTGGCATCACTGGGAAACAGCAATGCATAAGTTTGAAGCTCAGATTAAAAAAAGATTTAACATGGAGTTGAAAGCTTTCAGATTATGAAAGCAAACACATTTGAAAATGTCAATTTTTTATCAGTTATTTTAAAGTGATTATATTAACTGTATAGCATAGGGGTGAATGGTCCATTACATTTTACAGAAATTAAGCCTTCAGCTTGTGCCCTTTCCAGGATGAGTAGAGAGGCTGCATCTACCTGTCTATACTCCTGCTAGCATAGAGTCCATTAGAGAACTGGTAAAAAGGTAGATACTTGGCTTCATCAAAAGAAAATATAATTTTTGCAAACAGTAAAATAGAGTGTTTTTCAGGTTTTACAGTTAGTGCCTGAAGGACTAAGTATAACCTGATCATATTATTTGCAGAGTATGCATTGCAGTTGTTAGTCATCTCTGCGTTGGAGACTGTAAAGTATATAGAATGTTATATGTTTTGTTTTCGGTGTGGGTGTGTTTTAAATAAAAGGCCTGTTATTACACAAGTTTAATTGTACTATTTGAAGTAAATGTGGGGTTTTTGTAAGATGGTCAGTGTTTTTAATAGAGTTGTGACTTCAGATGGTCTATTGTGATCAGTGTACTACTGCAGTAAATAAACTAAATAAATAAATGGTGCTTGCTGCTAGATGGTTTCTTGCTAATAAAGAAAAAAAAATGAAAAAAACAAAAAAGCGTTGACGAGGCAGGAACCCTTGAAATCCAGTTGAACGCAATTTATTTATTAATTTTAAAACAAGCGTTTTCGCTCCTGCTAGTGCAGGAGCTTCATCAGAAAAAACAGAAAACAAGGAAAAACAGCGCCAAAATTCCCAAGTTTTAAATCCTCTCAGGGATCATGATGTCACTTCCTTGGGAACAAAATTCCAAATTTTTCAAATGTAAAATATAAGCAAACGAGTATACACATAACCAAAAGCATCATTTTCAAATAAATTAAATTAGAAAATCTATGCATTCAGTAATTCTAATCCAATAAAACCTAATGTCAGCACTTCAAAAATCTGTTAAAAAATCCAAATGTAAAGCCCAATATATTCTTTCCAAAGGCATTAGAATTATTTTAAATATATATAAAAGACCATTAACTGGTTAAAAAATTTTTTTATAAAATTTTTATAAAATTTTTATAAACACACCCTCCAAGTACACATACAAATTAGTACAACTAACCTATCTCAAATAACTTCTATACTTTAAAATAGAAGCAATGTTGCAGGACTCATTTAACCCGGGTTCAGAGAAGGCATCAAGTAAAATTTGCCATTCTAACTCCCTTGTTTCTAAAACAAGTGACTGAGGTCCACCCCTAATCCCCAGTGTGACATGGTCAATCCCCATAAAATGGAAACTGTGTCCTATATGACTCAAGATGTGTTTAGATAAAGCATTATCACATCTCTTATTTTTTATAGCATAACTATGCTGGTAAATACGGTCCCGTAACCTACGGTCCATCTTCCCTATATAGAACGCAGGGCAGCAGTCACAGAAAGCAGCATAAACAACAGATTTGGTATTACAATTTATCCTATGATTTATAATGTATTTCTTTTCTCTAACAATGAATGAGTTCCCCATCCTCAAGGAGTTACACCAGTTACAGGCACCACAAATGAAAGTGCCTTTTTGTCTAGTTAGCGTGTTCACTGTTCCACTCCTCTGAAGATATTCCTTTAAATTGCAACCTCTTTTAAAAATAATAACAGGATGTGTACCCAATGCATTTAATAATGTTAAATTATTCTGAATAAAATGCCAATTCTTTCTAATGATGGAACACATATCCCCCGCAAATCTGTTGTATGTCAAAACAAGACTTGTCTTAAAGTCAGGTCCATGAGTACAATCATCAATAATAGTGTCAGTAACAGTAGTAACACCATTAGTCAAACTTGACGTAGTTTCAGTCAATTGAATGACGTCCTGTTTATTATGGTTAAGTATGGGTTGGTAAAAACCATTATCCCTTTTAAAAGAGACCTCTGTAACCAAACTATCAATCAGGGCCTCAGGGTACCCCCTATTTGTGAACATAACTTTCAAAGTGACACATTCCTGTTTAAATGCATGACCCGTACTACACATACGGGCCGCCCTCACCAATTGCCCCTTAACAATAGATCTCTTTTGTTTTGGTGGATGGTTTACTGGAAAAATGCAAAAAAGAATTGCAATAAGTAGGTTTCCTATAAATTGATGACTGAAACCGATGGTTCCTAAAATCTTTTGTCACCTTAACATCAAGATAGTCAATTTCACCGGTTGAAAAGTGGTGAGTGAATTTTAAAAATGAAGTGGTTTCATTCATATAGTTGATTAAAGCCAAGGCATCATCTTCACCCCCTTGGAATAAAATAAAAACATCGTCTAAAAAGCGTGTGTACAATTTTATTACACTTTTAAACCGGGTATGGTTTAGGAGAAAAGTTTTCTCCCAGTAGGCGACAAAAAGATTTGCCACACTACCCCCGCAAGGCGAGCCCATGGCTATCCCTCATTTCTGCAAGTAGTAGCAGTTATCAAAAATAAAGAAATTGGAAGACAGAATGATGTCCAGTAAAAGAGTCACCACGTCTATCTCATGCCTTGGAGCGTTTAAGCTTAATAACATCAACTCGACCCATTCAACCGCTTCCTGATGTGGTATCGAGGTGTAAAGGTCCACCACATCGATAGTCAGGAAGTTAACTGACGGGTCGAACTTGGTGTCATTGATTGATTTCAAAAAAGACCAAGAGTCTTTACAAATCTCAGGGATTGACCGCAAATATTTAGAAATAATGCTGTCAACAAGTCTAGAACATGGGTTGGTGATAGAACATCTACCATCCACCAATGCACGCATCGGTGGGTTAACCAGGTCTTTATGAATTTTAGGGATCCCAAACATAACGGGAACCCTAGGGAATGAGATATTAATAAAATTGTAGGTATCAGTATCAATCTTACCTTCAATAAGCAAATCCCTAAAGTACCCTTTAATTTTGTTATGGGCCCCGGTCATCTCATTTAAAGAAGAGCTTTCATAGGCAGGAGAATTTAAAACAGACAACATTCTATTAGTGTAATCAGTCTTATCAAAAATAACTAAACCCCCTCCTTTATCCGGTTTAATAACCCTCACCGACATACCACATAAGTTGTTTAAAGCCAACAATTGGTCAGGTGAGATGTTACTCCGATTATCCAACCATTTGATAGAATTAAAGAGGTGTCTAAAATCAAGGTCACAAACACTCTCAAAAGTAAGCAGGTTAGGATGCAAGGGGGGGTTAAATGTACTCAGCAATCTAAGTGAAGAGCCTTCCCTGTAAGTATCATTATTGAAAAAAACTTTCAGGTTTAATCTACGCACAAAGCATTTCAAATCCAGTAATGTTTTAGGAAGGCTTAACCTATGTTCTGGAACAAAAGAGAAACCATTAGCCAACAAATCAATCAAATCACTATCAATAGTGATGTTTGAAAAGTTGTACACTTTAAAGTCACCTTTAGTGTTGGCCAAGTTGCTCCTCCTTAATCCCTGAGACGAAGGCCCCTCGCCCCCATCATCAGGGAGGTCACTGTTGTCAATAAATTCGTCTGGCGTATCCTTAGAGGCCAAACGACCTCTGTTGTTATTCCCCATATTGTGGTTATCACCACTTTGTTTGTTTTTAACTAAATAAAAGTCTTTTTTAGGGGGAAAGAACCACCGTCAGCAATATTCCAAGAACTGGAACAAACAGAAGCACTAAATGAACACGGTTTTGACCCTATATTCGATAATGGTCAGCCAGCCATTTTGGCCAACACTAAAGGTGACTTTAAAGTGTACAACTTTTCAAACATCACTATTGATAGTGATTTGATTGATTTGTTGGCTAATGGTTTCTCTTTTGTTCCAGAACATAGGTTAAGCCTTCCTAAAACATTACTGGATTTGAAATGCTTTGTGCGTAGATTAAACCTGAAAGTTTTTTCAATAATGATACTTACAGGGAAGGCTCTTCACTTAGATTGCTGAGTACATTTAACCCCCCCTTGCATCCTAACCTGCTTACTTTTGAGAGTGTTTGTGACCTTGATTTTAGACACCTCTTTAATTCTATCAAATGGTTGGATAATCGGAGTAACATCTCACCTGACCAATTGTTGGCTTTAAACAACTTATGTGGTATGTCGGTGAGGGTTATTAAACCGGATAAAGGAGGGGGTTTAGTTATTTTTGATAAGACTGATTACACTAATAGAATGTTGTCTGCTTTAAATGCTTTAAATTCTCCTGCCTATGAAAGCTCTTCTTTAAATGAGATGACCGGGGCCCATAACAAAATTAAAGGGTACTTTAGGGATTTGCTTATTGAAGGTAAGATTGATACTGATACCTACAATTTTATTAATATCTCATTCCCTAGGGTTCCCGTTATGTTTGGGATCCCTAAAATTCATAAAGACCTGGTTAACCCACCGATGCGTGCATTGGTGGATGGTAGATGTTCTATCACCAACCCATGTTCTAGACTTGTTGACAGCATTATTTCTAAATATTTGCGGTCAATCCCTGAGATTTGTAAAGACTCTTGGTCTTTTTTGAAATCAATCAATGACACCAAGTTCGACCCGTCAGTTAACTTCCTGACTATCGATGTGGTGGACCTTTACACCTCGATACCACATCAGGAAGCGGTTGAATGGGTCGAGTTGATGTTATTAAGCTTAAACGCTCCAAGGGATGAGATAGACGTGGTGACTCTTTTACTGGACATCATTCTGTCTTCCAATTTCTTTATTTTTGATAACTGCTACTACTTGCAGAAACGAGGGATAGCCATGGGCTCGCCTTGCGGGGATAGTGTGGCAAATCTTTTTGTCGCCTACTGGGAGAAAACTTTTCTCCTAAACCATACCCGGTTTAAAAGTGTAATAAAATTGTACACACGCTTTTTAGACGATGTTTTTATTTTATTCCAAGGGGGTGAAGATGATGCCTTGGCTTTAATCAACTATATGAATGAAACCACTTCATTTTTAAAATTCACTCACCACTTTTCAACCGGTGAAATTGACTATCTTGATGTTAAGGTGACAAAAGATTTTAGGAACCATCGGTTTCAGTCATCAATTTATAGGAAACCTACTTATTGCAATTCTTTTTTGCATTTTTCCAGTAACCATCCACCAAAACAAAAGAGATCTATTGTTAAGGGGCAATTGGTGAGGGTGGCCCATATGTGTAGTACGGGTCATGCATTTAAACAGGAATGTGTCACTTTGAAAGTTATGTTCACAAATAGGGGGTACCCTGAGGCCCTGATTGATAGTTTGGTTACAGAGGTCTCTTTTAAAAGGGATAATGGTTTTTACCAACCCATACTTAACCATAATAAACAGGACGTCATTCAATTGACTGAAACTACGTCAAGTTTGACTAATGGTGTTACTACTTTTACTGACACTATTATTGATGATTGTACTCATGGACCTGACTTTAAGACAAGTCTTGTTTTGACATACAACAGATTTGCGGGGGATATGTGTTCCATCATTAGAAAGAATTGGCATTTTATTCAGAATAATTTAACATTATTAAATGCATTGGGTACACATCCTGTTATTATTTTTAAAAGAGGTTGCAATTTAAAGGAATATCTTCAGAGGAGTGGAACAGTGAACACGCTAACTAGACAAAAAGGCACTTTCATTTGTGGTGCCTGTAACTGGTGTAACTCCTTGAGGATGGGGAACTCATTCATTGTTAGAGAAAAGAAATACATTATAAATCATAGGATAAATTGTAATACCAAATCTGTTGTTTATGCTGCTTTCTGTGACTGCTGCCCTGCGTTCTATATAGGGAAGACGGACCGTAGGTTACGGGACCGTATTTACCAGCATAGTTATGCTATAAAAAATAAGAGATGTGATAATGCTTTATCCAAACACATCTTGAGTCATATAGGACACAGTTTCTATTTTATGGGGATTGACCATGTCACACTGGGGATTAGGGGTGGACCTCAGTCACTTGTTTTAGAAACAAGGGAGTTAGAATGGCAAATTTTACTTGATGCCTTCTCTGAACCCGGGTTAAATGAGTCCTGCAACATTGCTTCTATTTTAAAGTATAGACGTTATTTGAGATAGGTTAGTTGTACTAATTTGTATGTGTACTTGGAGGGTGTGTTTATAAAAATTTTATAAAAAATTTTTAACCAGTTAATGGTCTTTATATATATTTAAAATAATTCTAATGCCTTTGGAAAGAATATATTAGGCTTTACATTTGGATTTTTTAACAGATTTTTGAAGTGCTGACATTAGGTTTTATTGGATTAGAATTACTGAATGCATAGATTTTCTAATTTAATTTATTTGAAAATGATGCTTTTGGTTATGTGTATACTTGTTTGCTTATATTTTACATTTGAAAAATTTGGAATTTTGTTCCCAAGGAAGTGACATCATGATCCCTGAGAGGATTTAAAACTTGGGAATTTTGGCGCTGTTTTTCCTTGTTTTCTGTTTTTTCTGATGAAGCTCCTGCACTAGCAGGAGCGAAAACGCTTGTTTTAAAATTAATAAATAAATTGCGTTCAACTGGATTTCAAGGGTTCCTGCCTCGTCAACGCTTTTTTGTTTTTTTCAAAGAAAAAAAAATGTTTAAATTGGTATACAGTACATCTTGCTGAGGACAGGAACTTGGAACAGACACAGAAATGGTACACAGAAACACACAGAATACACTACACTAATATTGCACACGTAGCTACACACATCCCAACACACAGCCACACACACATACAATGGTGGAACTTGGAGTTTTCCTAACCTTGTGATTTTGCAGTACCTGGCTTCTAGTAGCTCATCAGTTGATTCCCAGTTCTTAAAGTATCTTATTTTTTTAATTAATGTTAATCAAACAGTAGTGATTCCCAGTTCTTAAAGCATCTTATTTTTTTCATTAATGTTAATCAAACATGGATTGTATATTTTTCTATGTATGTATGCATTTATATAAATCTTTACATAAATAGAAGTTTGTTCATAGTGTGTACTAGGCTAATTGCCCTGGAGCCTTAACAATCCTAGCCCCAAAACTTTGCCCTGGCACCATGTCACTTAGTTAGTTCACAGTGTCTCTGTCCAGTAGGGCAACTGGAGTGATCCCTGGGGTAAACTTTCTGTTACCAATCCTTTCATCAAGATTTCTCTTGAAGAGGGCCAGTGAGGAGCTCTGCTTGACATGAATGGGAGGCTTATTCCAGACTATGGCCAGCCTTTGGGAGATGAACCTGTCCCTCCAACATGTTCTGTTGATTGTGGTAATGAGGTTGTGATCTCTGGAGTGTGTGGCATGAGGGGATTGGGATTTCTTTAGGTGTAGCATTTCAAGAAGGGCTGGGTCAGACGTGGCTTTGTAAGTCAAGCAGAGGTCACCTCTAAGTATATGATAAGAGACTGAGAATAGCTGAAGTTTCTTGAGTCTGTCCATGTAGGACATGTTTTTGAGGCCCTGGATCCTTTTTGTGAGGTACTTTTGTGGCCTCTCCAGCTGTTGCAGGTGTCTGGTCTACATAGTAATTTGTGGGAGCTGAGTTTTTACCAAAGGGAATGATAAAACATTTTTTGGCATTAAGCTTAAGGCCATGGTTCTAGCACTGGTCTTTGGTCTCAGAGAGGCCCTTTTGTAGGATGTCTGCATCACTTGCGGAGTTGATAACAACTCATAGCTTGCAGCCCTCAGTGAACTTGGTCAGCCAGAGTCTCTCTGTGTTGGCCTGGACTTCTAAGAAGTAGATGCCAAACAGGAGGCGGGCCAGGACCGAGCCCTGTGAGACTCCACTCATGACTGTCTGACAGTCTGACTTGGAGTCCGCAACTTTCACTCTATGGGTCCTGTCCATAAGCCAATTTACAACCCACCTAGTGCTATACAGATTGATGTCTAGTTTGGTGAGTTTATCAATGATACCCGAATGGGGGAAAGCAGGTCGAAGTAGGCTGTACAGGTGTGTGCTTGTGTGTTTAAGAGATGTGTGTGTGTTTGTGTAAGAAATTGTGTTGTTTGTGTGTGTGTGTGTGTGTGTGTGTGTGTGTGTGTGTGTGTGTGTGTGCGCGCACGCGTAAGGAGAGAGACAGAGATAATACTGTCTTGTCTAATTTTGTTGCCCAAAAGTCAACTAGTTAAGGAAAAGAGATCCTATAACTGTGACTTTGTCTCCTAGTTGTATGAAGTTAGAAGTACCTGATTTATCAACAAAAGATGAGAGCACCAAACTGGCAATATCGAACCTCGGCACACTCTCAAGTTCATTGTTTATTCTTTGCCTTAAATTACTTCTCATGTATAATTTGTGCTTTTTCTCTCAATACTTGTTGACAAGTAAGGAGAAAGAATTACTTTTTGGGACAAGTTGCGATGATTGCTGCCTTTGCTGTCTGGGCTCTTCTTGCTTGCTGTGCTTCCTTGGTCAATGAAGGTGTGAAAAGAATCAGTATTTTGCTTCCGTGACTTGCCTGCAGGGTTGCTTGTTGATCAGTATATGATTTTCCCCCAGACTATAACATAATTTTGCAAATTACTGTTTGTATCAAGTGACACCTAATGCTCCTTACCTTACAGGCACAGATTACTGACAAAAATTGTGATGTAAGATTGTATAGGTAGAAATCATGATCTACAAAGATCCTGCTATGACCTAGCTTTAATACAATGCCCAATTTCTAGTTCATCACTAGTATTTCTTCTCTGAGTTAAAGGTTTCCAGACAGACAATAACAGCATGAGGGATTTCTAATTGACAGATCAGGTCCTCCATGTTGATGTGTGTGTCTTATGTATCTTAATCTTCTCTAGGGGATACTGGTCTACATGGAGCACTGCTGCTGTATGAACTGAAAGTAATTCTCCTGATATGAGCATCTCTGACACCCTATGAAGCACAGGTTTTTATACCTTGCTCAGTCTTCCATCTTCATTAATCTGTGTTCAACAAAACTACTTCAGATTGGTGATTCATATTCTCTGTATCCATATGCCCATAATCATTTTGCCCATATAATCTTGTTTATCCTTAGTGGCTTCTGTGGTTTCTTTTAATATTAAATGCAGAAAGGCTTGATTAGATTGTCTGTTTTCTTCCACCTTCACATTACCGGACATTGTGACTCACAGGGGACACCAGATAGTATGCTTCTCTGCTGCTGGGTCACTGTTTTCTTGATATTTACTCTTTTTTTGTTTGTTTTTGTCTTTTTTTCATATATCCACTTGCAATATGCTTCTCGTTGATCCTGAAACTGTTTTTAGTGGAAGATACTTTGAAAACTGTTTCCATTTCAAACCTTGGAACTGGAGCAGAGGATTCAGCTGCTTAGCTATGAGTCTGCATACTGGAAGCATGTGAGGAATTCTTTGATCAGGTAGAAATACCTTTTGCTATAAGCTGTGCAAGGCAAAAGGATTTCCTAACCACGGAAACATGATGGCCAAACCTAAGGGGCTGTGCACCTAAGTGCCCATGTTTTCATGCCCTTTGCATTTTTAAGTGGTGGTTTACCTCTGCTGTAGGCTGGAGTTATGGGGTGCTTGTTAAATGCTGCAATGTTGTGCTTTTTGGAGTTGAACTTGAACCGATATTTAGTGCACCAGCTATTAAGAAGTGTTAGTTCTTTCTTGAGTGTATTATGTCAGAGGGTAACTTGGCAATGGCTCCCAGCTTACAATCATATGTGAAATTTGTTAACCAAAGGTCCTCATTTAATGAGTGGAGATCTGAGAAGTAGATGATGAATTGCATGATTTCCAGCACAGATCCTTGCAGAAGCCCACTGGATACCTTAATGTTCTCAGAGGATGCGCCCCAACTCTAATTCTGGGAGTCTTGTCTCTAAGCCAGTTGGCAATCCACCTAACCTCATATGCATCAATTTGGAGCTCCTTCAACTTGTTTATCCTATTTGCATGCTGTATGATATCAAATTACTTGGCAAAGTGAAGGCACTCTGTGTGGACAGCTTGTCCACAATCTGTAGACTGAGTAATCCTACCAAAGATGTTTGCAAGATTCATTAGCCAGGGTCTACTCTTGACAAAGTCAGACTGGTAGGGATTATGTCTGGTAAGATTTTTGACATCATAATTAATTAGATTAGTTATGATACATTTCATGGCTTTGCATATAAGACTCTTTAGGATGTGACAAGTTATGAGCAGTTTACAAATCATAAAACATTATCTTCTTCCCGTTTTACTGTATTTTTATTTAATTTTTTATCAGTTAACATTAAGTAATGTGCATTCAGTTACAGAACAGTATAGTAAATTCACAGGGAGTGATCAGGAAAGAGTTAATCATCTATTAAAGAGTATGAAAAGACATAGTTATGTGTTAATGATTTGAAATTTTGATTTTACAGGATTCAGTCTTATAAACTAGTAAGCCAAATATTGCTATAGTAGAGTTTATCCAGCGTTATAGATTATCTGTTACCTGTTTTAACTGTTACCTGGAACTCTTGAATGGGCAGACAAAGAAGGGAAGAATGCAGGCAGGTTATCTGCACAGAGGAGTAGTAATCCAGATTTTTGCCTCATATTTTCAGATTGTTTCTCATAAATTTGTGTTTTTTCTGGCAAATCATTAAAGACTGAAGTTGAGTTTTAGACTTCATATCCTCAGAAAATGCATACTAATGCAAACAATATTGTTCTATCCACTTTCTAAGGAGGGCAGGGGATGTATGTGTGTCATACCTCTCAACTGTACAGATTTCCACAGAGGCTGAGGTATGTGTGTGTGAGAGGGAGTGAAATGCATTAATTAGAGTTAGCAGGTGGAATGTATTTTCAAGGAATTGTGAGCTTCAAGGGAAGAGAAGTTTACTACTGCTCATGCTAAGTCTGCTTAAAATGTGCAACTGTTTTGTTTAGCAAATGTTATCAATAGTGTGGTATAGAATTTAAAAACAGTCTTAGTAGCACAGCAGGTAGCATACTTGCATCTTGATGTAGAGGACTATGGGATCTACTCCCAGTGCATGTAGATTTCTATTTTAAGGGGGTGGAGTGGTACAATCCTAAGTATGTCCTCCTTTGGATGAGATGCCTAGTAACTATGAACCTGTGTTTCTGCTTGCCACTTATTCCTATTGCAATATACAAGCTTAGCATCTTTTTTAAATGTAACATAGGCAATTTATTGTTTAAGGGCAGCAGGCACTGAATTTGTAGATGAAATACTGAAATATAAAGTTGTTTTCTAGCAACAATTTCTCCATTAGTTTCAGATCTTTTTAATGTGAAATTATTCAGATGACTTACTTCTGCAGAGATTGTGCATATAGATTGATATTGGTGAATTGTAATGATAGATGTTTAAGTGGCTTTTTATGGTTGAAATGTTTTGAATTGGACAATTTGTCATTATTGGTTCATATGTTTTGTTTCATTGCTTTCTGGAAAAAATGTTCAAAACTATAAAACACACTCTAAGTGGTGCTGTATTAACAAGGGATATAATTCAATTATTATATATTATAATTAATGCAATCAGGAAGGTGAATCAAATCAGTTATGCATGATTCTGAAATGTGTGCAAGGGGCCTATGATTTTAAAACAGTCCAAAGGTAAACTTAACCTGCCACTGGCCAGATGCATTTTCTTTGAATGTGGGTTTCAATGCTGTTTCTGTGAATGCGAGTTTCAAAGGTAGAGAAGTTTTAATGCTAAGTCTGTTTTCATTGTAAGACTATTGCTTTGTTTAAGTTTAGCAAATATCTATCAGTGTTTGTGCTATAAAATAGGAGGTTACTAGGCTATTGGCCCTGAGTCCCTAAAATTTCAAATAAATGTAAATTAAAACCAAATATCTGTAATCATTGTAGAAGTAAAGCATAAAACAGTATGCACACCGAGAGTTTTGAACAGTGTTTATAGTAACTGGAGAGAAATAGCCAAGTAATGGTATACTGGAATGGCTGTGTGTGTGTGTGTGTGTGTGTGTGTGTGTGTGTGAGGAGGGGGGGTTGAAGGGGGCAGGGTTGGGGTGGTGCTTTGAAGGGGGTGGGATTAGGGGTGGTGCTCCAGGTTTGCACCCTCCTGCAAAAAATCCTGCGGGCTCCCTTGTTCATAGGTAGGTACTAGGCTATCGGCCCTAGGGCCTATACAAGCCTAGCCAAAAGGTACCCTGGCTTTTGCCAGCCAAGAAAATTATTTACCTGTTCCCCTGTTGAGCAGAGGCACAGAGATGATCCCTGTGGTGAATTTCCTATTTTCTATCCAATCATCAAAATTTTTCTTGAAGAGTGCTAATGAGGAGCTTGGTTTGCTATATTCAGGTAGTTTGCTCCAGAGTATGGGAAGTCTCTGTGACAGGAATCTATCCCTCCAGCATGTTCTGTTTATTGTGGTGACAAGATTTAGGTCCCTAGAGTGTGTAGCTCGGAGGAATTGGGATTTCTTTAAGTGGAGCATGTCCAACATCTCTGGGTTTGACATAGCTTTGTATGTTAGGCAGAAATCGCCTTCGAGTAGGCGATATGCGACATGCGATGGAGTAAAGCTGGAGTCTTTTGAGACGGTCTGCGTAGAGCATCTGTTTGAGGCCGGTAATCCTCTTTGTGAGGTATTTCTGTGGCCTTTCCAGTTGTTATAGATGTTTTGTGAGGTACATACCAAAAGAGGCGTTGTACTCTATAATGAGTCTAATGAGTGATGAGTAGACGGGAACAATTACCTCTTTTTTCCTGGATGAGAAACCTTTTGTGATGAGGTGTGCCACGTAGAAGGATTTCCTGACTACTGTGGTGATGTGATTATCAAAGGAGAGACTACTGTCCACCTGTGTCCCAAGGTCTCTTATCACACCTTCGGTGTTAAGTAGACTACCATCTATGTGGTATCTCATGGGTTCAGAGTTTTTACCAAAGGGGATGACAATGAACTTTTTGGCATTGAGCTTGAAGCCATGGCTTTGACACCAGGCATCTGTCTCAGTGAGACCCTTTTATAGGATGTCCACATCGTTAGGAGTTTCAGTTATGGCTCCTAGTTTGCAGTCATCTGCGAACTTCATTAGCTAAAGACCTTCTGTGTTAGCCTGTACTTCAGAAAAGTATATACCAAACAGGAGAGGACCCAGGACTGAACCCTGTGATACTCCACTTGTCACTGGTCTGAAGCCGGATTTGGAGTCTGCTACTTTCACAGTGTGAGTTCTGTCAATGAGCCAGTTGGCAACCCATCTTGTGACATAGGGATTTATACCTAGTTTAGTGAGTTTATCTATAATTCCAGAGTGGGGGATGGTGTCAAAAGCCTTGGCAAGATCTAGATAGTCTGTGTGAACCACCTTACCCTCGTCTACGGCTTTGGTGACTGCTTCAAAGAAGTCAGTCAGGTTTAGGAGACATGATCTGCCTTTTACAAACCCAAACTGGGTGGGGTCCAGAGTTTGGAGTTTACCAATGTCTTTGATTATAAGTTCCATGTCCTTGCAGACCAGGTTCGTTAGGCTAATGGGGCAGTAGTTCCCTGGGTCCATGGTGGCTCCCCCTTTGTGGAGTGGGATAACCATTGCTGTGCGCCATTCAGTGGGCACAAAGCCTGAGGTGAGGCTATGATTGAACATGGTGCTTAGGTGGGGTGCCAGTTCATTCTGTAGTTCATGTAGAACGTAGCCTGGGATGTTGTCAGGTCCCATGGATGCTGCGTTCTTGGCTTTGGAGAGTGTGGTTTTTACCTGTGCAGCCGTGATTACAGAAACTTTGCATTCTTCCGGTATAGAGATGAGCCCTTTAGGGCGTGGGGTAAAGTTAGCACTGAACCTATTTGCCAGGATGTTGGCAATATCAGTTGATTCTGTATATTTAGTGCCATTGTGCTATAACTCAGAGCAGATCTGAGTGTTGCCATTGAGATTCTTGACATAGCTATAGAATACTTTGTGGTTGTCTTTAGAATCAGTGGCAATTTTGTTTTCATAACTAGCTTTGGAGGATTTTATGAGGGATCTCAGCTTCTTACTGAGGCTAACCAGGGAGTTCTTCCAGTCATGGGATTTTACTCTTTTTTGCAACAGTTTTTTTTCTTCTGTTGTAGAGTTTGCTTATGGCAGGGGACCACCAGATTGGCTTCCTTTTTTTTGGAGGATAGCATTTTGGTTCTGTTAGGGATAGCATGATCCATGCACTCATGTAAGTGCTTATAAAGTGCATTTGTGTAGGATTCAACAGTTGAACATCTATTGTCCATCTGCATAGGTGTTGTGAAGTTTGTCATTTCTGTCTTAAGAAGCGTGAAGTTGGCTTTGGAGAAATTTTTTACAATGGTTTCCCTAATTGGGGGGGGGGGTGGATGTCTCGGCTGATTAGTTGTGATTGGATCTGACCAACGAGGAATTGACCTCTGGTGTGAAACGCCGGTCGCCCATGTTGGTAATGGCCAGGTCTAGGATACTGCTGCCCCTGGCGGGGGTGTGAATAAGTTGATCCAAGGTGTTGGAATTTATGAATTCAAGAAAACTTTGAGCAAAAGAGTTGGTACATGAGTAGTTTTCTCAGTTAATGGTGGGGTAGTTGAAATCGCCCATTATTAGGGTGTTGGGTTGTACCCTAATATTTTCCCAGTGTATCAAGAAATGGGGAGTGGGAATCCTGAGGCATGGTGGGGGATCTGAAGCAAGTTACAATGTGGATTGCTGTCTTGCCCAGAATTAGTTGCACTTGGATATTCTCGAATGCATTATGCTGAGCAACTAGCCTGGAGGTGTGGATATCCTTAATGAATATGGACATGCTTCCACCTTTAGTGTTTCGGTCCAGGTTACGTGGCCGAAAGGTGTGGTATGAATTATAGCCTGGTAATGCAGGGGTACTCTCTGGAGCCTTAAACCAGGTTTCTGTCACTGCACAGATGTTGATGTTCTCCATTTTAAGGAGTGCCTCAAGTGAATGCATTTTGAGATTTAGACTTCTAGCATTGAGTAGCACTACCCTCAGATTTTGCTTGCTTGTACCTGTTACGGTGGTGAATTTGTCATTTGAACCTTGCCTAAAAAAAGCACTATAGGGGTGGCAAGAGCCTTAGCCAGTACCCAGAATCCCAAGGGCGACAGGTGCAGGCCATCTCTGGCAAAGCATTGTGGTCTGTTGATCATGTCATCCCAGGCAGACAGATACTGGATCCCCTTAGAATGACACCAGAAGCTTAGCCAATTGTTGAAGTCAATCATTTTGTCCTTGTACTGTGATATCATTCTGTGTGATGCAGGATGCTACTCAGGGCTAGGGTCATATCTGCCTGGGCTACAAGATCGGAGAGCTCCTCCATGTCTCTTTTCATGTTGACAGAGTCATATTTGTACTTATTGTGGAGTGTTGTGGATATATGGTTTACACTGAGATTTGTGAACTGGAGTCAATCACGAGTTACAGCGTTGACTTGCATTTTGCAAAGAGGCAGTTGTGCGAACCCAAATACATCAAGCATACTACATCGAATGGGTAGTGCAGTTCGAGTATTTCTGTTCGGGATTTTAAGCAGAGATGGCAGTTCAATGAGGAACAGGGAATTAAACCATTTCCTCACTGTAGCATGATCTTGGAGTTGGTATATATAATTTGCAGGGAGTGTGGAGGGTGGAGGGGGGCATAGTCCCCCTGCAAAGTAGTACAATTAATGTACTGTTGACTGTAGAGTGCAACGGTACGTTAATGTGTATAGCATGGGTGACTGATGTCACCTTCTGCTATGTCAAATACATCGAACTATGGATGTCGATGTATTCATTTCTACTTTGGTTTACTTTTCGACATTCCAAATTCAGCATTTTGGGTCAACATTCTGAACAGTCGAACGAAAGCAAATTCGGAATGTGAATAGTAAACTACATCTATATATATATATATTGACCCAAAATGCTGAATATATATATATATATATGTGTCTACTTCAAAACATTGAATTATCATAGCATTGAAACTCAAAACACTGAGACCATAACACTGAAAACCTAAAACGACTAAAACCCAGAACACTAAAAGTGTACATCATAACATAGAAAACTACAAAGCACATGTAAATAACATCCCCTTCACCTATAACAACATCAAGCTATGAAACACACTTTTTATTACGTTTCTACAAGGGGGAAAGCACCCCCCCACACCCCCTGTAAATTACATATACCAACTCCTAGATCGCACTACAGTGGAAAAGTTAATTTCCTAACCCCACTGTAACATGATCACCATACAGAATGTAAACATATGGATGTGTTGCTTTCATGGAAGTTAAGTTAGTGTTCTGAGAAGTGAGAAGGGGAAAAAGTGTTTATTTTGACTGTATGTGTTTTTAGGCCATACAGGTAAATGATTTAGACATCATGCTTACATTCTGTATGGTGATCGCAATATAGTGAGGTTAGGAAATTAACTTTTTTCCACTGTAGTGTGATCTTGGAGTTCGTATATTTAATTTACGGGGGAGGGTGTGGGTGCAGGGGCGCTTGCCCCCCTGCAGAAACGTAGTAAAAAGTGTGTTTGTTAGTTTGGTGGTGTTATAGGTGGAGGGGTTGTTATTTACATGTGCATTGTAGTTTTCAGTTTTATTATGCAAATTTCATTGTTTTGAGTTTTCAGTGTTTTGAGTTTTCAGTGTTATGGTCTTTGTGTTTTGAGTTTCGATGTTATGACAATTCAGTGTTTTGAAGTAGACCCATATCTATATATGTGTGTGTGTGTGTGTTGTTGTTGTTGTTGTGTCTTTCGGCTTTTCCCGGTCCGGTTACGGGTCACCACAGCGGAACTCCGGTCCGCTAATGATTGGCAGTAGATTTTTACGTGTCAAGTTGCCGGCCCTGACCCACAACCTTCAGCGAAGGTACGCCCATTCATGCATGTCTCCACACAGAAGACGCTCTAGCTGAGAATCGAACAGGACAACGTCTTACTGTGAGGCAACAACGCTACTGCAGCACCACCACCGAAGTGTGTGTGTGTGTGTGTGTGTGTGTGTGTGTGTGTGTGTGTGTGTGTGTGTGTGTGTGTATATATATATATATATATATATATATATATCTCTATATATATATATATATATATATATATATATATATATATATATATATATATATGGGTCTACTTGATATGGTTGACATTTCACAATGTCGAAATTCATATCGCTGAGACCATATGATCGACATCTGAAATGTCGACCATACAAGTAGAACATAGGAAAATAAAAAAAAACGTACCTTAATGCTGCTAGCAGGGCCTGCACCCCCGTGGGGGGCTCTACCCCCCACACCCTCCGGAACTTAAATTTACCAACTCCGAGATCACACTACAGTATGGAAGTGGAAGTCTTTCCATTCCGCACTGTAGGGAGATGCTGGTTCCCCATGGTCGACATTTCAAATGTCGATCATATGGTTCCATAGGCTGATATCTAAAGGATACTTATGCATCACTTTGGTTTTTATAATAACATAATAAATTCCAATTAGATTTAAGTTTTGGTTCTTTATACCAATTTTTACATTTATTTTATTTTATTTTTACTGACATTATTATTAGTAATATTAAAATTGTACCATTTCTGAATTTCCAGTACATAAATGTTGGTCTTTGGGGTGGTCTATGTTTTCCTGTCTGGTTCAGTTTATTGAAAAAATAATATTTTTTTAGACTGTGATATTACTATTCATAGCCATTCATAGTTTACCAAATGCTGATCGCTATTCTGGGGATTATGTACTGATTTTATTTTGGTGGTGGCCATTTTTAATATATTTTTACTTATTAGCATTATTGGAGTAAACACCATCCATTGCACTTATGTGACAGAACGCACTGAGGCATGAGCACTTATTATCGTGCGTGCTGGGAAGTATCATGTTTAACATAAGCTTTAGCGTAACTTAGAATCCTAAAGTTTTGCTTAAAATCTGTTTTATTACATTTTACACTATTTTTGGATGCTTTATCCTATGTTTCTATAGATTTTATAAAGACACAGTTTGTGTGCTTCAAGTTACGATAATGACTAGCCTTGCAGTATTTAGATCATATCCCTTGTTTACTGCTTTAAGGTTTCCATGGACACAATTACTTTGAAGAACGCTTTTTTTCTTGATTGGATTTCAAATGCTGTTATTTACTATTTTAGATGTATTTTAATGTCATCCTGCTGTTTGTCTGAAGAAGGCGATATATTTATTTCGCCGAAAGCGCTAACTTGTACTTGGAATATTAAACCTGTTTTTTATTAGCCTGCTCTCATCGCGTTTCAGTTCGCTTTTTAACCAGTTTTTGGTCTTGTGAGTCTTTGTTTTTCTGTCATATGATGTCGACATTGTAAAATGTCGACCATTCGAAGGGCCCCATATATATATATATATATATATATATATATATATATATATATATATGGGTCTATATGACTTGGTTGACAGTTCATATGATCGACTGTTTATTTGGTCGACAGTTCATTTGATCGACAAGCATTTTCCCCCTTCCCCAATGTTGTGTGACCCTGGAGTTGATATATATAGTTAGGGGGGGGGGCGAAGCCCCCCCCACCTAAAATGCTTGTCGATCAAATGAACTGTCGACCAAATAAACAGTCGATCATATGAACTGTCGACCAAGTCATATAGACCCATATATATATATATATATATATATATATATACATACACATATATATAAAATATATGCATTGGCATTTTTGTCAGGGCATTTTACTTTCTCAGATGGACAGCCTTATTAACTTTCATCACAAGTGTTAATGTTACAACTGTTTCTCTTTACACTCTTCTGTTGTTATTTCAGTGAAATGTAAATGTCCTATATTGTCAATGACACAGGATTGTTAGTTTTCTAGGATGGCCCAGAGCCACCTCTAGGAGAGTACTGGCCACAGGAAGAGTTGACAGTTGCATAAAAATGTATGTTCTGTAGTAAATGTCTGCACATGTTTTTGGGACAGTTTATTTGATAACACGTATAACAATTTAGTGATGTTTTATTACAAAAATGTAATTTGCCTGTTGTTTTGGAGGTGGTGGAGCTAAGTCCCATTTCTGTGTTGGCACAGCCAAAGCGGTTTTATAGAGGTTTACTTTGCTATTGCTATTCCTTGTTTTGGATCAAACCTTGGTTTGTGTGTGACTGTGATACGTTACAACCACATAAGCTTTTTTTTTCTTTTTTTTTACATTTGAATAATTTGAAAGTTTTTGGTTTCTCCAGTGGGTAATATTGAAAAACTAATAAAAATACATGTTATATCTAAGCAGGACTTTTATTTATGTGGTATTTATGTGTATCATCCTTTTTTTGTGTTTTATGTCACCTAAGACTATGAGACCCCCAAGCGTTACAATCCCCTCAAACCCCCCTTCAATGACTCAGAAAAAGGTGATCATCCAAGCATTTTCGCAACATGTTTTTTTTTTTCTGCTGCATACATGAGGATCTGTCTGGAAGAATGCAAATTTGGAACCAGATAGTGAACAATGTGAACGTTGTTGGGGGATGCAGCAGGATATATGATCAGGTACATCACAGGGCCACTGACATGATTTCATCAGCCCAGAGGAGAGCAGTTACATTGGTTATGGACAGCTGGCTACCAGGGGTGGGGGGTGGGGGCTGCTACAGAGCCACCACTGAAACCAAATGAAGAGTTCCTATCCACTGTCAGAAATCCAGAGAGATTAGTGGAAAGTACACAACAGTATGCAACTGATATTAGTGTTGCTGTTTGAAAAATGACAAGTATGTCCCAGGAGGAGCTTCCAGGTACGATTACCTATGTCAATTTTTAAATATTTCTTGTATAGCAAAGTATTGAAAGCAATACTTAAGTTGGTTTAATAATATTTTTTGTGGGGGAGAGAACTAGTTATAGATTGATACATTTAACACATTCTGGTTCATTACACATGGGTTTGGGATGAACATGTCATCTAAGTTTCAGTTAAATGTATTGTTAATGGACATATAAAGGCCAAACAAATTTCCCCCTGTGTTATTGTTATTGTTGTTGTGATTGTGATGATGGTGTCCTTACATTTTACTTAACTTCTTCCAGGACCATTTTCCCTAGCAAGTGTGGAGTCATCTGCACATGGTAAACCAAACATTTTTATTTAAGTAACGATGAGCATTTCACAGACATACTCATTTATCTATATGTGTGAGGTAGGTTTCAGGACTGTGTGTGTGTATTTGTACCATCTGTGATAGTGGCACCAGGGTTAGTTTGTTAGCGTATATTAAACTGTAGTAGTGTAGCTATTCATTTCTTTTGTGTGTTTGTTGCCTATTATCACAGGTGAGCCTGACAGTGGAAGTGTAGGACTCTTTACCACCTGATGTTAGAGTATCGGCAGACTCTGATGATGATGTTGGCCAAACAGAGGCACATTCAGGGGTTATAGAGGTTTAATTTGACACTGAGGTTGACATTCAGCCATCCCCTGTAATACCATCGAACACAGCCACCCTAGACCTCCTGCCCCCCCCCCAACACACACACACATACACACCATCCTGTGCAAATGATAACTGTGCCACATCGTTGTTTTCTATCTTTTGGATTCAGGGATAAGTGAGTTTTTTATCTGATGCTCATAGTGCACAGCAGACTTAGTGCTTAGTATATATGTTTTTGTGATGTTGTTTTGCAAATTTTTACTGCTTTCTTACAGGTTTTTGTAATGTGTACATCCCTCCCCAACTGCTAGAACAGCAAAGCTGGACCAAGCCATAAATAAAAGTGTGACAAAGGCCCAACAGTAGGGAGAGTTTTTTAACATTGTGGTCATACAAACTTAGTAGATGGAATGACAGGTTTTGCATTACTGTTTTTATTTTTGTTCTGAGGGACATGACATCTGAAAATGAAATGCGTGTCATTATTTTCTAACTTCACTCTTTAATGATTTGCCATTGCAAACATATGAGGCCAAAATGTGAACATTCAATGAAAATCTGTACATTTTAGACATAAGGCTTATTAGTTGATAGAGGACACGTATTCACATAAGTCAGTGCTGTCACATCTTGATGTAATTACTGTAGAAATTACCTACCTTAAACTTACTTACACTACCAAGTAACAGTATGCAAGGCTTTGCCATTCATTTGTATTCTTAGACATTTATTTTTCTATTCCAGGTTCAACACTTACCTTGAAAATTCAGCAGTTGCAAGAGTTTTAGTTCAGGACTGACTCTGTCTGATGCTAGCAGTACACAGCCATTACATTAGTAAGTAAAGGTAGTGTGTGTTGCCTGGCATCAATGTTAGTGTATGTATGTGCATAGGATGAAGGTTTTAGCCCATTAAATGGTCAGCGTGTGTGCTATCCATTGCCTCTTGGCCAGTTTGAGGCCATATTGTGCACATCTATGATTGCCCTTACCCACAGCGACTGCTGATCCCCTTCTGACTCCTCACCTGTGTGTGGCTGTGGTGACTTGCCAGTGGTGGTGGTTGGATGTGTGACCCTTCCCCTTGCAGTTCCTGCTGAAGCTGTCTTCTCAGGATAGTGTTGTGAAGAATGGCACAGATGGTGAATATTTCATAGGTTCCTAGGTGTGTACTAGGCTAATGGCCCTGGAGCCTTTACAAGCCTAGCTCATAGGATTACCCTGGCATTGTGCAACCCAACCTTAGTTCCCAGTGCCTCTGTCAAGTAGAGCCACTGGAGTGATCCCCGGGGTGAATTTTTTTTATTTCCCACCCACTCAAGATTTCTCTTGAAGAGGGCTAGTGAGGTGCTCTGTTTGACATGTATGGGAAGTCTATTCCACAATATAGGCAGTCTCAGGGTTATGAACCTGTCCCTCCAGCACGTTCTGTTGATTGTGGTAATGAGGTTGAGGTCTGTGGAGCATGTGGTGTGCAGGGATTGGGATTTCTTTAGATTTCTAACAGAGCTGGGTCAGACATGGCTTTGTAAGTCAAGCAGAGATTGTCTCTAAGTAGGCAGTATAAGACGGAGAATAGTTGGAGTTTTTTGAGTCTGTCCATATAGGGGAAGTGTTTTAAGGCATGGAATCCTCTTTGAGGTACTTTTATGGCCTCTCCATTTGTTGCAGGGTCTAGTGAGGTACATGCCAAATGAGACATTGTACTCAATGATTGGCCTAATGAGGGAAGAGTAGAGGGAGACAATGACCTCTTTCTTCCTGGATGCAAAACCCTTAGTAAGGAGATGTGCCACATAGGACTTTCTGACCACAGTGGCAATGTGGTGGTCAAAAGAGAGTTGGCTGTCAACCTGTGTTCCCAGATCTCTTATAATGCCTTCTGTGTTCAGTGGAATACCATCGACGTAGTAATTCATGGGAACTTGTTTTTTCCCAAAGGGGATGACTACACATTTTTTGGCATTGAGCTTAAGGCCATGGTTCTGACACCAGTTGTTGGTCTCAGTGAGGCCTTTCTGTTGGATGTCAGCATCACTTGGGGAGTTGACAATAGCTCCCAACTTGCAATAGTCTGCGAGCTTTATCAGCCAGAGACCCTTTGTGTTGGCCTGGACTTCAGAGAAATAGATACCAAACAGGAGAGGACCCAGGACCGAACCCTGTGGGACTCCACTCGTGACTGGTCGGCAGTCTGACTGAGTCAGCTGCTTTCACACTGTGGGTTCTATCAACCAGTTTGCAACCCATCTAGTGATATAGGAGTTGATGCCTAGCTCTACTTCAAAACATTGAATTATCATAGCATTGAAACTCAAAACACTGAGACCATAACACTGAAAACCTAAAACGACTAAAACCCAGAACACTAAAAGTGTACATCATAACATAGAAAACTACAAAGCACATGTAAATAACATCCCCTTCACCTATAACAACATCAAGCTATGAAACACACTTTTTATTACGTTTCTACAAGGGGGAAAGCACCCCCCCACACCCCCTGTAAATTACATATACCAACTCCTAGATCGCACTACAGTGGAAAAAAGTTAATTTCCTAACCCCACTGTAACATGATCACCATACAGAATGTAAACATATGGATGTGTTGCTTTCATGGAAGTTAAGTTAGTGTTCTGAGAAGTGAGAAGGGGAAAAAGTGTTTATTTTGACTGTATGTGTTTTTAGGCCATACAGGTAAATGATTTAGACATCATGCTTACATTCTGTATGGTGATCGCAATACAGTGAGGTTAGGAAATTAACTTTTTTCCACTGTAGTGTGATCTTGGAGTTCGTATATTTAATTTACGGGGGAGGGTGTGGGTGCAGGGGCGCTTGCCCCCCTGCAGAAACGTAGTAAAAAGTGTGTTTGTTAGTTTGGTGGTGTTATAGGTGGAGGGGTTGTTATTTACATGTGCATTGTAGTTTTCAGTTTTATTATGCAAATTTCATTGTTTTGAGTTTTCAGTGTTTTGAGTTTTCAGTGTTATGGTCTTTGTGTTTTGAGTTTCGATGTTATGACAATTCAGTGTTTTGAAGTAGACCCATATCTATATATGTGTGTGTGTGTGTGTGTGTGTGTGTGTGTTGTTGTTGTTGTTGTTGTGTCTTTCGGCTTTTCCCGGTTACGGGTCACCACAGCGGAACTCCGGTCCGCTAATGATTGGCAGTAGATTTTTACGTGCCAAGTTGCCGGCCCTGACGCACAACCTTCAGCGAAGGTACGCCCATTCATGCATGTCTCCACACAGAAGATGCTCTAGCTGAGAATCGAACAGGACAACGTCTTACTGTGAGGCAACAACGCTACTGCAGCACCACCACCGAAGTGTGTGTGTGTGTGTGTTTGTGTATATATATCTATATATATATATATATATATATATATATATATATATATATATATATATATATATATATATATATATATATATATATATATATATGGGTCTACTTGATATGGTTGACATTTCACAATGTCGAAATTCATATAGCTGAGACCATATGATCGACATCTGAAATGTCGACCATACAAGTAGAACATAGGAAAATAAAAAAAAACGTACCTTAATGCTGCTAGCAGGGCCTGCACCCCCGTGGGGGGCTCTACCCCCCACACCCTCCGGAACTTAAATTTACCAACTCCGAGATCACACTACAGTATGGAAGTGGAAGTCTTTCCATTCCGCACTGTAGGGAGATGCTGGTTCCCCATGGTCGACATTTCAAATGTCGATCATATGGTTCCATAGGCTGATATCTAAAGGATACTTATGCATCACTTTGGTTTTTATAACAATAAAATATATTTCAGTTAGATTCAACTTTTGGTTCTCATACTAATTTTCACATTTATTTTATTTTATTTTTATTGACATTTTTATTAGTATTATTAAAATTGTAATATTTCTGAATTTCCAGTATATAAATGTTGGTCTTTGGGATGGTTTATGTTTTTCTGTCTAGCTTTAGTTTATTGACAAAATAATAATTTTTTAGACTGTGACATCACTATTCACAGCCATTCACAGTTTATCAAATGCTGATCGCTATTTTTGGGGTTCATGTACTGATTTTATCTTGTTGGTGGCCGTTTTTTGTATATTTATACCCATTAGCATCATTGGAGTAAATACCATCTATTGCACTTATGTGATAGAATGCACTGACGCATGAGTATTTATAATCGTGCGTGCTGGGAAGTATCGTGTTTAACATAAGCTTTAGCGTAACCTAGAACCCTAAAGTTTTGCTTAAAATCTGTTTTATTACATTTTACACTATTTTTGGATGCTTTATCCTATGTTTCTATAGATTTTATAAAGACACAGTTTGTGTGCTTCAAGTTACGATAATGACTAGCCTTGCAGTATTTAGATTATATCCTTTGTTTACTGCTTTAAGGTTTCCATGGACACAATTACTTTGAAGAATGCTCTTTTTCTTGATTGGATTCCAAATGCTGTTATTTATTATTTAAGATGTATTTTAATGTCATCCTGCTGTTTGTCTGAAGAAGGCGATATATTTATTTCGCCGAAAGCGCTAACTTGTACTTGGAATATTAAACCTGTTTTTTATTAGCCTGCTCTCATCGCGTTTCAGTTCGCCTTTTAACCAGTTTTTGGTCTTGTGAGTCTTTGTTTTTCTGTCATATGATGTTGACATTGTGAAATGTCGACCATTCGAAGGGCCCCATATATATATATATATATATATATATATATATATATATATATATGGGTCTATATGACTTGGTTGACAGTTCATATGATCGACTGTTTATTTGGTTGACAGTTCATTTGATCGACAAGCAATTTCCCCCTTCCCCAATGTTGTGTGACCCTGGAGTTGATATATATAGTTAGGGGGGGTGTGGGGGGCGAAGCCCCCCACCTAAAATGCTTGTCGATCAAATGAACTGTCGACCAAATAAACAGTCGATCATATGAACTGTCGACCAAGTCATATAGACCCATATATATATATATATATATATATATATATATATATATACATACATATATATATATATATACATACACATATATATAAAATATATGCATTGGCATTTTTGTCAGGGCATTTGACTTTCTCAGATGGACAGCCTTATTAACTTTCATCACAAGTGTTAATGTTACAACTGTTTCTCTTTACACTCTTCTGTTGTTATTTCAGTGAAATGTAAATGTCCTATATTGTCAATGACACAGGGTTGTTAGTTTTCTAGGATGGCCCAGAGCCACCTCTAGGAGAGTACTGGCCACAGGAAGAGTTGACAGTTGCATAAAAATGTATGTTCTGTAGTAAATGTGTACACATGTTTTTGGGACAGTTTATTTGATAACACGTATAACAATTTAGTGATGTTTTATTACCAAAATGTAATTTGCCTCTTGTTTTGGAGGTGGTGGATCTAAGTCCCATTTCTGTGTTGGCATAGCCAAAGCGGTTTTATAGAGGTTTGCTTTGCTATTGCTATTCCTTGTTTTGGATCAAACCTTGGTTTGTGTGTGACTGTGATATGTTACAACCACATAAGCTTTTTTTTTTTTTTTTTTTTTTTTACATTTGAATAATTTGAAAGTTTTTGGTTTCTCCAGTGGGTAATATTGAAAAACTAATAAAAATACATGTTTTATGTAAGCAGGACTTTTATTTATGTGGTATTTATGTGTATCATCTTTTTTTGTGTTTTATGTCACCTAAGACTATGGGACCCAAGCGTTACAATCCCCTCAAACCCCCCTTCAATGACTCAGAAAAAGGTGATCATCCAAGCATTTTCGCAACATGTTTTTTTTTCTGCTGCATACATGAGGATCTGTCTGGAAGAATGCAAATTTGGAACCAGATAGTGAACAATGTGAACGTTGTTGGGGGAATGCAGCAGGATATATGATCAGGTACATCACAGGGCCACTGACATGATTTCATCAGCCCAGAGGAGAGCAGTTGCATTGGTTATGGACAGCTGGCTACCGGGGGTGGGGGCTGCTACAGAGCCACCACTGAAACCAAATGAAGAGTTCCTATCCACTGTCAGAAATCCAGAGAGATTAGTGGAAAGTACACAATAGTATGCGACTGATATTAGTGTTGCTGTTTGAAAAATGACAAGTATGTCCCAGGAGGAGCTTCCAGATACGATTACCTATGTCAATTTTTAAATATTTCTTGTATAGCAAAGTATTGAAAGCAATACTTAAGTTGGTTTAATAATATTTTTTGTGGGGGAGAGAACTAGTTATAGATTGATACATTTAACACATTCTGGTTCATTACACATGGGTTTGGGATGAACATGTCATCTAAGTTTCAGTTAAATGTATTGTTAATGGACATATAAAGCCCAAACAAATTTCCCCCTGTGTTATTGTTATTGTTGTTGTGATTGTGATGATGGTGTCCTTACATTTTACTTAACTTCTTCCAGGACCATTTTCCCTAGCAAGTGTGGAGTCATCTGCACATGGTAAACCAAACATTTTTTATTTAAGTAACAATGAGCATTTCACAGACATACTCATTTATCTATATGTGTGAGGTAGGTTTCAGGACTGTGTGTGTGTATTTGTACCATCTGTGATAGTGGCACCAGGGTTAGTTTGTTAGCGTATATTAAACTGTAGTAGTGTAGCTATTCATTTCTTTTGTGTGTTTGTTGCCTATTATCACAGGTGAGCCTGACAGTGGAAGTGTAGGACTCTTTACCACCTGATGTTAGAGTATCGGCAGACTCTGATGATGATGTTGGCCAAACAGAGGCACATTCAGGGGTTATAGAGGTTTAATTTGACACTAAGGTTGACATTCAGCCATCCCCTGTAATACCATCGAACACAGCCACCCTAGGCCTCCTGCCCCCCCCCCCAACACACACACACATACACACCATCCTGTGCAAATGATAACTGTGCCACATCGTTGTTTTCTATCTTTTGGATTCAGGGATAAGTGAGTTTTTTATCTGATGCTCAGGGTACACAGCAGACTTGGTGCTTAGTATATATGTTTTTGTGATGTTGTTTTGCAAATTTTTACTGCTTTCTTACGGGTTTTTGTAATGTGTACATCCCTCCCCAACTGCTAGAACAGCAAAGCTGGACCAAGCCATAAATAAAAGTGTGACAAAGGCCCAACAGTAGGGAGAGTTTTTTAACATTGTGGTCATACAAACTTAGTAGATGGAATGACAGGTTTTGCATTACTGTTTTTATTTCTGTTCTGAGGGACATGACATCTGAAACTGAAATGTGTGTCATTATTTTCTAACTTCACTCTTTAATGATTTGCCATTGCAAACATATGAGGCCAAAATGTGAACATTCAATGAAAATCTGTACATTTTAGACATAAGGCTTATTAGTTGATAGAGGACACGTATTCACATAAGTCAGTGCTGTCACATCTTGATGTAATTGCTGTAGAAATTACCTACCTTAAACTTACTTACACTACCAAGTAACAGTATGCAAGGCTTTGCCATTCATTTGTATTCTTAGACATTTATTTTTCTATTCCAGGTTCAACACTTACCTTGAAAATTCAGCAGTTGCAAGAGTTTTAGTTCAGGACTGACTCTGTCTGATGCTAGCAGTACACAGCCATTACATTAGTAAGTAAAGGTAGTGTGTGTTGCCTGGCATCAATGTTAGTGTATGTATGTGCATAGGATGAAGGTTTTAGCCCATTAAATGGTCAGCGTGTGTGCTATCCATTGCCTCTTGGCCAGTTTGAGGCCATATTGTGCACATCTATGATTGCCCTTACCCACAGCGACTGCTGATCCCCTTTCTGACTCCTCACCTGTGTGTGGCTGTGGTGACTTGCCAGTGGTGGTGGTTGGATGTGTGACCCTTCCCCTTGCAGTTCCTGCTGAAGTTGTCTTCTCAGGATAGTGTTGTGAAGAATGGCACAGATGGTGAATATTTCATAGGTTCCTAGGTGTGTACTAGGCTAATGGCCCTGGAGCCTTTACAAGCCTAGCTCATAGGATTACCCTGGCATTGTGCAACCCAACCTTAGTTCCCAGTGCCTCTGTCAAGTAGAGCCACTGGAGTGATCCCCGGGGTGAATTTTTTTTATTTCCCACCCACTCAAGATTTCTCTTGAAGAGGGCTAGTGAGGTGCTCTTTTTGACATGTATGGGAAGTCTATTCCACAATATAGGCAGTCTCAGGGTTATGAACCTGTCCCTCCAGCACGTTCTGTTGATTGTGGTAATGAGGTTGAAGTCTGTGGAGCGTGTGGTGTGCAGGGATTGGGATTTCTTTAGATTTCTAACAGAGCTGGGTCAGACATGGCTTTGTAAGTCAAGCAGAGATTGTCTCTAAGTAGGCAGTATAAGACGGAGAATAGTTGGAGTTTTTTGAGTCTGTCCATATAGGGGAAGTGTTTAAGGCATTGAATCCTCTTTGAGGTACTTGTGTGGCCTCTCCATTTGTTGCAGGGTCTAGTGAGGTAAATGCCAAATGAGACATTGTACTCAATGATTGGCCTAATGAGGGAAGAGTAGAGGGAGACAATGACCTCTTTCTTCCTGGATGCAAAACCCTTAGTAATGAGATGTGCCACATAGGACTTTCTGACCACAGTGGCAATGTGGTGGTCAAAAGAGAGTTGGCTGTCAACCTGTGTTCCCAGATCTCTTATAATGCCTTCTGTGTTCAGTGGACTACCATCGACGTAGTAATTCATGGGAACTGGGTTTTTCCCAAAGGGGATGACTACACATTTTTTGGCATTGAGCTTAAGGCCATGGTTCTGACACCAGTTGTTGGTCTCAGTGAGGCCTTTCTGTTGGATGTCAGCATCACTTGGGGAGTTGACAATAGCTCCCAACTTGCAATAGTCTGCGAGCTTTATCAGCCAGAGTCCCTTTGTGTTGGCCTGGACTTCAGAGAAATAGATACCAAACAGGAGAGGACCCAGGACCGAACCCTGTGGGACTCCACTCGTGACTGGTCGGCAGTCTGACTGAGTCAGCTGCTTTCACACTGTGGGTTCTATCAGCCAGTTTGCAACCCATCTAGTGATATAGGAGTTGATGCCTAGCTTAGTGAGTTTTTCTATGATTCTTGAGTGTAAAAAAGGCACCAAAAAGGCTTTGACTGAAAGCCTGCCAATCAGGCATGCTTTCTGTAGAAGGCGAAAGAAAAGTTTTCCTGTTTTCTCTTCTTTTAAGGGGGCCTATGGACATCTGTATAGAAACCAGAGATGGCAAGGGCTCAGATGGGTCTATATTACATTATCAAATCACTAAATGCCGAATGGCTAAATACTTGTAACGGCCGTTCATCAAATTGTTTGTTGTGGGGTCTGTGCCCCCCACAACCCCCCGCTAATTATATATACCAACTCCGAGGTTGCTCTGCAGTGGGCAAAGGGTAAAGATTCTGTTCCCCACTGTACAGCGACCCCACAAAACACACTTTGATGAATGGCTGTTTCGAGTATTTGGCCGTTCGGCATTTAGGGATTTGATAACGTAATAGGAACCCGCTCAAACAGTTCCTCAGAAAATGCAGGTCCCCCCCTCAGTAGAGACTGGCGGCGGAATAGACTCTATGGACATGCTCTCGCCTACGGATAGTGCGGCATCCTTAGAGGTACTTGCGACCTCCGGAGTGGCAGATCCTGGTCCAGATCCAGGAACCAGGCCTATGTCAGCCGGGTGTTGGGGATTGGCCGGAAGAGGCTCAGCAGTAAATGAAGGCCGTAAGATCCGGGCCTTCTTTTTTAGCAGTTCTGTGGAGACGTGCGAAAATACCTCCATCCGTAACAAGCTGCTTCAGATGATGGTTTTCAAGATAAAGATTAAGCGCATGCAAGCGACTACATAATGTTTTAGGTATGAACACCTGGCAAATCAGGCAGGCTTTATGGTCATGAGATTGTCCCATCCAGAAAAGGCACTTAATGTGGGTATCCTTATGAGGGATTTGGCAGCCACACTACCACACCCTCTTCTAGATGACATGAACAAGCAATACTAAATATTTAGGAATGAAAAGGTCTCAAACGGGGTACTTATCTGATAAAATGAATCAGACGTCAGCGGCAGCAAAGACACCTAGCATACGACTGGCGGCTGTAAAGTTCTGAGAGCCAGTGCGTGTCAAATTCCCCCTTTATGGCCCACAAAATCTCTCCCACATCAGACATCTCTTGCACCACAGAGGGACTAAAAGCTTTTGGATACTGGCCTTAAGTATACGAGACTGGAGAATAAACTCATATGCAGAATACTACAACATGGGAATAAAAGGATGTCAAAGAGTGTTCTAACTCTGGAAAATATGTAGTGCGTTTCACCAACTGGTTACCCAAACCTCAACTGCTCAGTCATGGGTCTATACAAGGATTAAGGGTTTACATCAAATACTAACAAATGGAGAGTGACTGACAAAAGGGATACAGCCCAGAAAAGGTATAAATTTAGCAGAGTAGCTTGCATTTAAACTGCAACATTCAACATTCACTCCTGGTATTATTATTCTGTTCTAAACTCTTAAAGTGTGAACATAGACAGCAGTGGAAACCCGCAAGGGATACATAGCGGCTAACTGCATCCACTCACAGAAAAGGCTACTTTTCCGAACTTTATATTTTTTGATAAAAACTTGTGCAGTTTCATATTTTACAACATAATCACAGCTGAAACAGATGTAACAAAAATATACAGCACCCTTTAAACAGGGTAGTCTTTAAAAGCTGCCGTCAATGTAGCAGAAATGGAGAATTCATCTTGCAAGAGCAACTGTTCACACCACAAGCCCATGACTGACTGGCACAACAATTCTATCAATTCACTTATGGTATAGTCATCCATTTGCCCAAGATGGTTACATTTTGCTTCAGCTTTGACTCTAGTGTCCATTTAATCTGAATCTGTAGTCTTTAACTTCTTTTTTTTCTTTTTCTTTTCAGAAGCCTGCAGAATTTCAGCACTATGTGGATTGTACTGCAGGGCTCACTCAGATGTATCTAGGCACTAGAACCATGACTTCAGCATCACAGACATGCTTCATGATATTTCTTGTTTGAGCATCTGCCTCATTATAGCAATCTTCATTTGGTGTGTGTGCATTTCTGATGGGCATCATCAGCCATGGTTCCAATGCATAACCTACATCTCCCAGTAAATGATCCTGTTGAATATCCCCCCTACTAAACATCTCATACAGTTGACATTTGTGCCAGATATGTGAGTCATGGTAACTGCCTGGGTTGCCAGCATACACATTCAGGATGATTCTCTTAGCATTACGTATGAACTGACAGTTAATAGAGTGGTAACCCTTTCTATTTATGTGCTCCCTTCCCTTTACTTCAGGTGGCACTTTGATTTCTGCATATGTACTGTTTATGGCACCCAGGACTTCAGGGTAGTGTGCTACATGGTAGAACTCCTGCATAGTTCTGGCTCTGTCCTCAGCTGTACAAGGAAAATATATCTATTCACTGACATGTTGCATCATACCATTCATGAATTGATGGAGGATCTTGGATGCTGATGCCTGTGACACCCCAGCATGTCCCCTGTTTGTCTCTGAAAGGTTCCTGTAGTTAAAATTCTAAGAGCTGCCTGACCAGGAGGCCACAGAAGTACCTGCCCTGGGTCATCATTCAACTTATGGTTTAGAGTTAGAGCTTTCTCAGAAATGTCAGGGTCCTTGGTCTTTTCGCCCTTCTGTTTCTTTGGAATAATGCTAGCTGACACTGGAGTTTGCGGATGCCTTTCTGTAGCAGTAGATACACTTGATGGATTACTGTTCCAGCTCACAGTTTCATCTGTATACAGCAGAGTGGCTGTTTTGAATAGAACACCTTTATAATAACTAATCCTTGGAAACAAATTCTCATGCTGAATTTAAAGTACTCCTGTGTATGCAAGGATTCATCAAAGTTATATTTTAAATTTTCTTTTGGTCATACAACTTTACTGGTCAACTAGATATGACCCTTCCATGTTTTTCAAATAAAATTCACCTGTTTAATGTAGAATCCCATTGTTTAATACAGTTAAGAAGAAGACATTATTTTTTTTTAATAAAATAAGTTGAAGGAAAGTTGGGAGCAAGGCACAGAAAAAGGATCTGAATGGCTTGGTGGGGGCGGCGGCATATCGTGCATCTGGCCACCTGGTTGATGTTGTGTGTCAGTAAAAGGAATGACTTCTTTTTTTTTTTTTTTTTGCTCTTCAGTGGAAGAGCTGGAGAGATGCAGATCTAAATGTAATAAGCCAGTTGCTTACAATGTAGCAACTGGCTTATTACACTGAAGTGTTTTTTTTTACTTTTCACGGGATGAAGTGCTAGTTCATAATACTTGCCGGGGGGGGGGGGACTGGCTGAATCAGCTATGCTTCTGCTTTTCAGACCTCCACATGAGCAAGTTTTCATGAAACTGGATAAAAAGAAAGCAAATAAAAACGGTGAATGATTTTTATCTGTTTCCAACACCAAGGTATAGAAGGAATTGCCCTTCAAAATTGCTGCTTCTTCCATCTAGATGAGACAAGGGGAGGCATTCCTGTGGCAAGAAACCCAGACAATCCAGGAGATGGCAACCAGAGCAATCACAGAGAATACAGAGTTCCAAATAGCCCACCAAGTTTGTTTGTGTCTTTCGGCTTTTCCCGGTTAGGGGTCGCCACAGCGGAACTCCGGTCCGCTAATGATTGGTAGTGGATTTTTACTTACCGGGTTACCAGCCCTGACGCACAACCTTCAACAAAGGCATGCCCCATTCATGTATGCCTCCACACAGAAGACGCTCTAGCTGAGAATCGAATGGGACAATGTCTTGCTATGAGGCGACAACGCTACCGCAGCACCACTACCGCAGCAGAGCTCAAATGTGACTATGTTCAACCCCAGCCTCTCATACCCCTACCCACCCTACACTTCAACCCCAGCCTCCCATACCCCTACCCAGCCTCTGGCTGTAAGACTGTGCTTCCTAACCTAATGGAAAGCCATCAACAGGGACCAATGGGTCCTCAATGTCATAGGAAAGGGGTACTACATTCAGTTCAGAGCAATACTACTATTCATGGGTATTACAAAACCACCAAGAGCAGGAAAGCCTCTTACCACCACACCTCAGGGAAGTACTACACCAAGGATCCATTCAGCCTGCCCCAGCAGGTCAGGAGGGAAAGGGCTTCTACTCAATAATCTTTCTAGTTCTAAGAAAAGAGGGCACCTGGAGGCACGTCTTGGACCCCTTAAATCTAAATAAGTTTCTCAACATCCCAAAGTGCAAAATTCGTACTTTGCAAAAACTACTGCCCTTAATCTTTCAAGATGCCATCATGGTCACTCTAGACATAAAAAATGATTACTTCCATGTCTTTATAGTAGACAGTCACAGAAAATACCCATTATTTGTAGCAACAGGCTGTCACTTCCAAGTTGTACTTTACAATTTGGGCTGTCCACTGCTCCCAGAGTTTTCACAAAATGTTTAGCTCCTCTGATTGGACATTGCATAACTCTGGGAGTTCATATTTACTCCTATGTAGACAACTCCCTCATTCAGGGAAAATCCACAACAGATGTCGTAGACACCTTGCAGAACCCCATAGACTGTTTTTGAAATGTAGATTTCACCTTCAATCCTCAAAAGTTTCAAACTCAACCTTTTCCTTAAACATGGAACCTCTTTCTGGGAGCTCTAATAGATTCTGCTGAGCAGAAAGCCTTCCTTTTCCAAGGACAAGATAGCTTTCCTGGCAGGCTACCTGACCATACCAGTCTGCTTTCATAGCAGTACATCCCACCAAGGGAATTCCTGAGAATTCTGGGAAACACGGCATTCTGCATTCTTGTGATCCCATTTGCAAAGTTACACATGAGGACAGTTATTCCTAAAAAAATGCTTTGGAACAGCATTCTCAGTCCCTGGAAACTGTACTCCATCTCATTCCATGCCAAACAAAGGATCTCCTATGGTGGAAGAACTCCATAATGTATAACTCAGGGGGGAATTTCTCTTTACCAGCAGACTAGCAGCAGACAAGACCAACACAACAGACAGACATAGATTGGGGGGCCCACTTAGGTTCCCTGAAAGGACAGAGCATCTGGACACTAAATTAGAGAAAATTGCATATAAATCAGAAGGAGCTGCTAGCAGTGTACCTAGCCATACAGAGTTTTCAGCAGAACTTAAGCCCAAGGACCCTGCAAATCATGACAGACAGCACCACAGTGATGTGGTACATAAGCATGGGGGAACATTGTACTACCCTCTGTGCAGTCTTTTAAAGAAGATTTGGATGCTGGCTTAAGAAATAGGGCTAGCCCTCATAATTTCTTATATTCCATGTCAGAACAATACCCTGGCAGATTCTCTAACAACGGATGTTCTAAACTATAGCAGATGGATGCTGAAGAGAGATGTCTTCCCAGATCTAACACTACAGTTGGAGGTCTCCTTAATAGACCTGTTCACCTCTCACCACAGCAACAGCTACAGAAGTTCTCCTCCAGAACTCAACAGACAGGGACTTGAAAAATAGATTATTTTTCTTTCACATGGACAACCTGATTCGTGTATGCATTCCCACCCTTGTCACTTATCCCCAAGGTACTGACAAATGTCAGGGCAGACAGACTCATCATGATCTTAGTGGCCCCTTCTGGCTGAGGCAATACTGGTTCTTATTCTTCTTCACCCTCAGCAAGGGATGATTCCACACCCTACCACAGGAAGCAGATCTCAACCAAGCCACACCAAGAGATATTTTTCCCATCCTCACTTAGCCACACTCAGGTTAACAGCTTGTAGGGTTGAGCTTTGATACCAAGGAATGCCTCCTATCCTAAGGATATGCTAAGGGAAGCAAGGAAGCCTAATACCAGGAAATCATACCTGGCAAAATGGAAAGGCTTTTCTATCTGGTGTCACAGCAAGAATACCACTCTTTCTCAGGCAGATATCAACTCAGTCTTGCAGTACCTATCAGGTCCCTTTAGACAGGGACTTTCCAACTCATGCATTAAAGTACTTGCATCTACTGTATCAGCTTGCCTGCACAGGGCTCCACCTGTCTTCTCACACTCCCACATAAAGCTTTTCCTAATATGGGTAATTCACTTGAGACCACCCAGAAGGAACCCTATTCCAACCTGTGATCTAATATGTGTGTTAGAAAAACTAACCTTGCCCCCTTTGAACCTGCTGTCACTACCTCTCTAAAGATGCTCACCTGGAAGACTGCTTTTCTTAAAGCAGTCACATCAGCTAGGAGGGTTTCAGGGCTATAAGCCCTTATGTTTAAAGAACCTTCCACTGTCTTTCACAGGTATAGGATAACCCTCAGAACAAATCCATCCTTTTTGCCTAAGGTGGTATCAGAACTTACCCCAAACCAGGCTAACTACCTACCAGTCTTTTTCCCAAATCCACAGAACAGGGCAAAGCAAGTATCTCATTCCTTGGATATGCACAGGCAGATCAGGTACTATATAGACAGCACAAAAACCCTTAATAGAGCAGGCCCCATTTTGGAACTGCTCTTAATCTGTTGGTCCAAATAAGGGTCCCTAAGCAAGAGTAGGGGCCAAGATTTCTTCTTGGGACTTGAGCAGGGCTTCCCCAGACTAAAGTTCCTGTTACTGAAGTGGTTTAAAATGCTTACGCAACAGGCTTTTCTCTCCATCCCTAAGAACAACAGGTTGATGTTCCTTGTAGCATTCATTGCTGTAATCCTCACTTTTGGGATATTCTGCATACAGGTAGACTGACTGGACCTCCCACCAGGACACAAGGGCATGTGTGGTATAAGAGGCGCAGTGGCTGACACCATCTTCATATCTTTCTTGCCATGCAGATGAACATAAAAGTAAGTTTTTTTGCAGAACTCCAAGTGTGTTAGTCTACCTGTTTTGAACAGCCAAATACGTACTCCTATGGAGATTCTTTTCTTATCTTTTTTTTCCCTTTTAACTTAGCTGAATGTTTGATTCTAAATCCAGATCGTCATCATAGTCACCTACAGTACTGAGTCTTGGGAATTCCTGCCTGCAGGAGTCGGCGGATGCCCTCCTTACCTGATAGTGGGAAAACAGTCATCTACTGGTGCAGTCGTCAGATCTCTTTGCTGTGTTGGACCAATGCAGGATGCTGTCAGTTGCACTGTCAAGTTCATTGGTCAGGCCTGAAGACCAGAAATCTTCAAAGCCAAGCACCCCATTGGGAAAACCTTAATAGTATCTTTTACCTGTTTTTGCCTCTGTTTAATGTCACTTAAGGTTAACATTTGACTTTCATGTGGAAAACAAATTCCATGTAAGAGCTTTCATTTCTATTATCTTTTTTGCTTGGAGTGCAGGCTCAGCATACCTAACTGTGATTAAAATTATAGAACAATCAGACACAGGGCCAAATCCCTCAATAGCTACCTACTGAAGGTAGTGATAGGCCAAGGCATGCTGTATCATTCACTGGTGCCCAGGCAGAACTCCCTAAGCAGTGCAAAGGGAAGCACCCACAGCAAAAGAAAAGAGAGGCCTACAACACTTTAATTGTGTCCAATTCCCCAACCTGGCTCAAAATTATTGATTCAGGTTATCACAAGTGTCAGTGATTGCTGGGCCCATGTTCTTTGGCACAAGTCCTATGGAGACCACCATGTCTTCAGCCCCTACCACTCCCTCATGAGCTGAAACTGGGTGGGGGGGGCTGTTGGGTCTGGGGCTGTTTCTCAGGCTCGGGCTTTTAATGCTAGTGCCATGGTTCAGGAGGTGTCCCACCGACAGTAGCAAGGGAAGTTCATCTTGCTCCCAGATTTGAAGTTGTGGCCATGTTTTCACATCATGAGACCACTGACCTTGCTGTCTCCAAAGCTCATGACCTAGCCTGCACTATCTGGGTAGCCAGTCCCTGTATCCAGGTCACCTCAATGGACCTTGCCAGTCAGGAAATCCCAAGAGCCTTCTCCAGAAAAGGAACCTGTGGCAAAAATTCCATCAGGGAAAAATTTCTCTTTTGACCTCCTAAGAAAGTATTTCTAAAACTGGAGGAGAAGAGGAAGACTGTTAAAGATCTCTACCTTCACCTGCCTATATACAACAGAAATTATCCTGCTAAGTCTTGCCCCCCCCCCCCTTACAGGACAAATCTAAGCACCAAGTTCCAGAAAATGTTGTAACACAACTCCTGACCTAGACCTGAGAGGTTTAAGAATCCAGTCCCCAGCAGGAAGCAGATGTAACTATTCCAAGCACCTCCCTCTCAAATCCCACCCCAAACCTGCCTCCCTCCCTCCTTTTTCCACTCAGAATCTAGGAGGAAGGTTGTCACTCTCCTTTTTAGCTTGACAACAAATTACATTACATTCTAGCTATGAGAAAATTCAAAGACAGACTGAAACAAGTACCCGTAAAAATCCTGACAGACAACACCCACAGTTATGTGGTATATAAGCAAGGTGGTACCTACTCGTATCATTTGCAGACTTACATTGGAACTTTCGGATCTGGCTCAGAAACTGCAGGTGTCACCAACAACCTATCAAGTCTCAAGGCAAGAGAACCACTTGGAAGAAACTCTGAGCTCATCCTTACTGAATCCATACAAATGGATGTCAAAGAGAGAGGTCTTATTCAATCTTGTACACCTGTGGGGTATGCCAGAGGTAGACTTTTTACATCTACCCAGAACTGATAACTAAGCTCTGCTCCAGAACCCCTCAGAGATGGGAGTGGAGGATGGATATCTTCTCCTTCTCTTAGGACTCTTTCCATATGCCTTTCTTCCATTATTCCTTGTTCCCAGGTCACTTCAGAAAATCCAGGAAGATGGGTCAAATATAAGAATAATTGCACCACACTAAACCAGAGAGTACTAGTTCTCCCTCCTGAAGGGACTTCCAAGATGACTGCACATTGAGTAACAGCTTAATTCTAGCTCTCCCAGTGTGAAATCAGAAACTCAGCAGAGAAAGCCAGTAGACCTAGACCTCTGGGTAAATTTCAGTAACTTGCTAGTGGGTGCACTATCTCTATGCCAGGGAAAAAAAAGTACAGAGGACCTGAAGGAAAGCCAGCTACAAAAGGTGATGAAAAAACACTGACTAGGAAAAGCAGTGTAGCTATTTAGCAAAACACAGTGCAAGCTCAGACATGACTTCCAGTAACTTAGAGGAAGGTATTAGGCAGTTCCACATAGTCCTGACTAAAATAAATGAAACACTGATGGAGTATATCAAATCAAACAATACAAGGCTGGAAAAAAATGGAAGAAGTTTTAAACAGATATTCAGATAAAGTGATAAAAATGCAAAACTCAGAGCTCAAAATGAAGAAAAGGCTGGCTGAATACAAGACATCACAAAAAGAGATGTTTAAAAAAATAGTAGAACTACAGGACAGAGCACACAGGGAAAACCTGAGATTTTCTGCTGTACCCGAGAAGCTGGAAGGAACAGACTGTATTAATTTGATGAAAGCACAAACAACTGGACTGGTATTCCCTAACAGGAATTGTTAATTGAAAGAGCACATTGTGTGTATGCTCCAAACCTGGCTATGAAAAAACAATGTAGACCTTTAATAGTAAAGATGCAATCTTACCCGCAGAAGGAGATGATGCTGACAAAACTTTGTCAGAAATACAAAGTATTAAAAGTAAAAGACAGCAGAGTATTTGTGGAGAATGACTACTCATTGTACACCAGGCAGAAGAGGAGTGAATTTATTCTATTATTCAGGGAATGTCTAGGAGCAGGCATGACATTTAAACTGCTGTACCCAGTTATCTTAAAAACATTTTCCCTGGTGGAGCAAAATCATTTTTGATGAAGTACATGCTAAGGAAGAAATGCAAAAGTTTGTCCAACAAAAAGTGAGCTGTGAAACAGAAGGAGATTCTGCTTCTTGTTCTTCTGATAACAAAGACCACGGAGGGATAGTGTCAGTGAAACTTTTTCCAGTGTTCCAATGGAAAATGCTTGAGAGAGGGAAAAAAGCACAAGAGTTGACTAGAAGAATCAAGAGTACATTGGAAGTGAAGCAGAGACAGGGTTTGGGAGATGGAGAGGAACAGGAATAGAACAAGAAAATCTGGAAATATTGGACTTTCTTGGACTTTTCTAAACTTGTAAGGGACTCTAAATTATATGCCCTATTTCATGCCATTAATGTTTCAAGAATAAAATCAGTAACTTGGAAACTGACATATGTGGGATTACAAAGCAATAATTATATTTGTGAAACCTGACAGAACAAGAAACTCTGGAAATATTGGACTTTTTTGGACTCTGTTAAACTTGTAGGGGACTCTAAAGCATATGCCCTACTTCATGCCATTAATGTTCAGAAAAATACTCAGGAGAGGGAAAGAGGAGGGAGAAAGTTAACTGTAAGTAAAACCTTTTTTTTCTTACCAATACTGTTTAAATACTGCATGATTTTCTTTGTATATTATAAAGTAACTTTTTCAGTTATTTTTAATGGGGATACTAATGCAAATAGGTGCTTCTGTTTTTCTCCCTTTTTCTCTCTTTCTCCTTGTTCAGTTTTAAGAAATGTAGGCACCTGGCATTGCAGTGTGAAAAAAAGAAGATCTGGTAAAAAGAGCATGACAAAAGAAATAAAATAGTGTGCCTTTTATCATTCTTGCATGGGGGAATGACTGGGTTAAGGCCATTAGCATAATCTAGTAACAAGTTTAAAGAGAAAGCAAGTAAATGAAAAGGAATATTGAATATTATAAGGCTTTTCTTTTCTATTAAACAGTTTTGTGTCTAGTTTCTATCAGGCAATCTGGTAAAGAGAAATGGTTTGGAGAAAATGTTTTCTGAAAGGATTCAAGTGTTTTCCCAGCTGAGAGAGCTATAAAGAGAGACAAAACTAGATAGCACTTAACAGAACAACAGGGAGTACCTTGCATCTTAGCATGAATAACCTTTCTTTTAGGTCATTTCAAGTCTAGGTGTGTGGCTGTCAGTTTGGGAGCATTTGTTCCTATTAGGAGGGTAAAACTTCAATATTTGAAGATGTGCATAGTTTTGTTGGTTATTAAAGGAAAACTCCACCCTACAACTAAAAAAATCTGTTTTTTCACTCTGCCTTTGTTTCCATAGCTATTTTAACACCTCAAAATCACTTTAAGTGCTTGATTTGTAATTTTAACCTGTTTTCCACAAGGCTACCAATGGGGCTTGATGTATCAAAGTGATCCTGTTCTTTCTCAACCCTTTCTCTTTCCCATAATGCTTTGTATGACTCATACCAGACATAAGGAAGTAACTGTGAATTCCCATGCCATTGACATATAATGGGATTTGTGTGAGTCACTGTCATTCTCTATACCATCTGTAAAAGGGCTGCTTGCTTTCTGTCTCTAATCACCAAGACAATAATGGTAGATTTGTAGTAGTAAGGGGCTACTGGCAAGTGAGGAGGATTACACTGGAATGTATTTATAGTCCACCGAAAACTGCTATAATGGAGCTTAAGAATATTCTGGGAGAAATAATCAGCTTTCAGCAAGGAATACTACTTATAGGTGGGGACTAGAATTTGATTTGCAATAGTGAAGATGTGTCTGGAGGGCCGAGAAGGGAAATGTAACAAAGAAGGGTAGATTTTTAAATTACTTTATGAAAATATTTGGCATGGAAGTTGTGAATTCAGTACTGGAAGTTTGGAGTGAATTTACATATTATTCCCAAGATACAAAAACTGGGCTTGGCTAGATAGAATTTACATTTCATAGGAACATGTACATTTAATTGAAGGTCTTGATACACACCCAATAACTGCTTCAGATCATGTGTCAATAATAACTAAAATAAAAACACAAGGTAATGAAATAAAAATGAGACAATGGCGCTTTCTCACCTATCTGTTGACAAGAGAGGAATTTAAGGAATATGTAGTGGAAATTATTCAGGAGCTATTAGAGAAGAGAGAAATTTCTTCTGAAAATATAGCTAAGGAGTGATATAAAATTAGAGTTGAGTTTAAAAATAAGGAGGAAATAAAAGAAAGGGAGATATGGGTAAGAAGTAAAACGAATTTAGGGGGACTGACAATTGTTAAAGTATTGCAAAGGAATCTCACAGAACAGGAAGAGGAGCAACTGCAGAATGCTAAACAGAAAATAAGGGATTACGTCAATAATCTGCATGAGTTTCAAAAGATTGCTATTAGCAACTTTTTTTTATAACTAGAGCACAAAAACTTTTAGCACAATAACTCAGGCAACAGAAAGTAGAACAAGGAAGATAACAAGGAATCCTGTAGAAGCATTAGAAACATTTCAGAAATTCTATGAAACTCTGTATAAAGCAGAAAAATATTGAAATCAAGATAAGGTACAAATTAAAATGTTTATGGAAGAATTAAATATGCCAAGGTTAGAGGTAAAGGAGGCTCAACTGCTAACAGGATAGGAGAAGATGAGATAAAAATTGTGATGTACAAACCGATCTTCAGGAAATTCCCCAGAAATAGATGGTATTCCTATGGAAGTTTGGAAACTAAGGGGAGAAAACTGATAAAGATGTGGAAGGTTTTGTTTAACAGTATTTTAAGAGGAGCAGAAGTACCAACATCCTGGAAGAAAGTGGTGGTAGCTCTAATACCTAAAGAAGGCAAATATCCATCAGATCCAGCTTCGTACGGGCCGATTTCAATACTAACTCATGACTATAAAGTGTTTATGTCTATAATGGCTAAAAGAATGGCAAAAGGGATGCTAAAATTGATAGATATGGATCAGTGTGGTTTTGTGGAGGTGAGGCAAATATCTGACAACATTAACAGAACACTGACGATCCAGAGAGAAGCATACTATAAGAAAATTCCACTGCTGTTGGTGAATCTTGATGCAGAAAAAGCATTTGATAGAATAAGCTGGGGCTTTATGAGCAGAGCAATGGAAGTATTTGCATTTCCTGATAAAAGTAAAAGGTTGATTAGGAGGATATATGAGGGATAGGAGGTGAAAATTAAAATGGGTGGGGTTCTCTCTGATAATCTTTGCTTGAGCAGATGAACCAGGCAGGGATGTCCTCTCTCTCCCCTTTGTTATTTGCATTATATTTAAAACCATTGGCAAAGAAAATAAAGGACTCAGAAATTCAGGGATATAATTGGTATGGTAGTGAAGAAAAGCTGGCTCTATTTGCAGATGAAGAGTAAGAGATATGCGGAAATGCTAAGAGAATGAAGTTGTCTTGTTAGATGACTCTGGCTTCCCTAGAACTGGTGACTCCAAGTGCAGTGAGTTGTTTTTGCAGCCACATACCTCAGAGTCAGTCTCTGCTGAGGCTTCTAGTGTGACCACTCTGCAGGCTGCCATGCCATAGGCATCGTTCATGTCCTCCAGGATCTCATCTCTATTGTACCTTCTGAGACCATAGTTCCTTCAGTTTGGAGACTTATATCACAATTATAGAAAGGAAAGGTGGAATCCTAAAATTCTCATCTACTGGAAGGTTTCTGGTGACAGTATTGAGGTTTTGGCTCCCCACCCAAGGCCTCCAAGGTGGCCATTTCTGAAAGCATGAGCCACAAAGCAAACATGACCAAACATTGCCTGACAACTTGCCACAGCCTAGGTCATATAGTGCCTCATCCCCCTTCCACTTCTCAGTCATTGACTTGCTCCTTTCTTTCTTGAAGAGACCAGTCACTGAAATTCTAGAGGTGTCCAGGACTCCCTTCTAAGAAGAGAAGTGTGGAACCTCCTCCAGAGGATTATGATTCCCATGACTCTGTGGTATATCAGATGGTCTATCTTAGCCAGATCCCTTCTGCTGATGTCTTTGATTTAGTCACAGAGGACACTCTTTCCGCTTGTGGAGAAACCCTTCATAAGATGAAGGAAGTTTTCCAGCGGGAGAGTAAGAAGACTATAAGGCCCTTCTACAATATAGAGACTATGTGGGCCTGCTCTGAACACAGAGCAGGCCCACATAGTCTCTATATTGCAAAAGGGCCTTATAGTCTTCTTACTCTCCCGCTGGAAAACTTCCTTCATCTTATGAAGGGTTTCTCCACAAGCGGAAAGAGTGTTCCATTGCTATACATCCTGGAGATTTTTTTTTTAATCACTTCATCCATGTAACCAGATTGTCTTTCCCTACTACAAGAAAACCTACTAATAGTGTCAATGATTCTCATAAGTTCCTCTAAAATACATTGTTTTGATGATCCATCTGTGATGTCCCTGTATTTCAGCAATGGAGGACCCTCAACTCCATCCAGGAACCCTATTCCAAATGACAAGGAGAGTAGAATTCTCAACAGATTTGTGAAAAAAGGTCTACAATTCTGCTACCTTGTCATTCAGAGGTTAAACTGCCAACTCCACATGCTTTCCTATTAAGAGTACCCACTGAATATGAAGAGGGCTAAGGCAAAGAAGATTCATGATAAGGATCTGAAGCAAGAGATACTTGAGCTTTGTGACTTCTCTTCTGAGTTTGCCATACACTCCAAAAAGTGCAGGTGTAATGCAGTGGATGCATCACAGCAGTTACAGGATCTGTTTTCCAGAGACCTGCTTGGTTGAGGATGGCGCCCCTTACAGACCATGTTAAGAGACAGCTTCTAAGTGCACCACTGGATAAGGATCCCTTCTTTTTATGCCCCCCCCCCCCCATTGAAGGTGGTCTTCAAAAAACTGGAGGAAAAGGATAAGACTATGCAATCTGTGAAGCAGCTTTTTCAGGAACAAGCTCCCAAGTTCAGCAGGAATTATCTGGACGAGACATGGTCTTTATATGTTATGTAAGCAAGTAACAGGCCTGGCAAAGGAAAAAAGGATAACTACACAAAAAAGAATAGCAAGCAAGACTAAAGAGAAGCCCAAAGACTCTCAGGGCTGTGACACTCAGATGGATTAGTGGTGACTCGGCCTAGCTACCCCATCCTGTGCCCCCCCAAAGACCGGCCAACCCAATCCCCCATCTTTCCTTCTTTATAAAAAGTGGAAGGACCATTATCAATCTTTGTGTGAAACTGGGACTGTATCACCCAATTTCAGTGGGTACTAAAACAATCTAAGAAATAGTTACAAACTACAGTTGTAAGAGATTCCAAATGGCAGGGACATTCTAGCCACCTTGAAATATCAGGTGCAGCTAATCCCTGCAATTCTACAGGAGATGGTTGTAGTCTATGATCACAGAGAAAAATCAAGGGTTTTATTCAAGACTCTTCCATGCCATATCCTTGCCTTTTGTTTACTATATCCAGAGTATTTTCAAAATGCCTGATTCCAGTAGTTGCCTATCGCAGGAGAAAGGAGATCCATGTTTACATCTGTGTAGATGATTGCCTTCTCATAGTGGAGTCTCTGCAGAGGATTTTCAAGGCTTTGAATTTCACATTGAATTGTATCAGGAGCCTATGTTACATCATCCTCAGTAGAGCCTTCCTCCTAAATGAAAAGGTTGGCCCATTTAACACCTTACTTCCAAACATTTTACAACAAAGGAAGTTTTCAGGAAGGGACATGTCCTTCATTGATTACTGTTGTAGTATTGTCTTATATATGTGAATATCCTGTCAAGGGTATTGTGCATCAAGTCACCATACCAAAGCTTGGGTACCTTCCTGTTATGCTGTACATCTGACATATGGCTCAAGAGCTAGAGCACTAAGTGGTCCATAAAGGATGTATGGGTGCAAAAATCCCCAGAACTGTCTTGTACCAACTCAAACAGTGAGACTGCATTGAATTTTTGTTTTTTTCAGCTGCCTGAGCCAGTTTCCATTGCCTGTGGGCAGATAAGTATTCCCGCTGGGGAATTTTCTTGTATCCTTTATTTTTTGGCTAGAAACTTGTTTTTCATGTCAGCAAAGAAAGGTAAATGTTGCTGTAGGAAACAGTTGCCATATAGAGAGTGTCTCACAATGTGTCTCATTTGTTTTGGACCTAACCACAACTGTAAGGTGTGCCCTGTTTGTAAACCTTTTATCCCTAAATCCTTGAAAAGTTGCTTTGCTTCCCATAATATCAGTTTAGAAAACCAGGGATTAAAAAACCTGTGGGGTAGGATGACCCTTGAATATTCACAATCAGACATCCTTCAGCAGACATGAAAGGAACTCCAGAAGTCAAAGCTCACCCAGTATGGCTGCACACTAATCAACAGCTTAACTTTAGCTCCCACACTGTGAAAAAAATGAAAGACAAGGGTCAGAAACACTGTCCCTTTTAGTAAATTCAATTGCTGGCTAATCAGTACACTACCTGGATGCCAGCAAATAAGAAACTAAGAGAACCTGAAAGAAAGTCAAGTGGAAAAGATGAAGAGAAAACACTGACTGAGAAGACTCCTGCAGCTGTTCAGCAAAAATCGTTTCAAGCTCCAGCTTTGGTGCAAGATACATCCTCCAGTAATGTAGAGGAAGTAAGTCATATGTGCTCAGAACTAATTAAAATAAATGAAACAATGAAGGAGTACATCAACTCCAATAATAAAAGGCCAAACAAATGAAAGAAGCTTTAAAATGATATTCAGACAAGCTGATAAAGCTGAAAAAAAATCAGAGGTCGAAATGAAGAAAAGGCTGCCTGAGTATGAGACTGTTCGAGAAGAGATGTTTAAAAAAAAATGGTAGAATAAGAAAACAGATTATGTAGGGAGATTTTCTGCCATACCAGAGAAACTAGAAGGAATAGACTGTATTAATTTTATGAAGGCACAAATAAGCAACTGGACTGGTAGTCCACAGCAGGAGCTGTTAATTGAAGGAGCACAGCATGTATATGCTCCAAATCTGGCCATGAGACAGCAGCCAAGACCTGTATTAGTAAAGATGTAAGCCTACCAGCAGAAAGAGTTGATCTTAACAGCACTGTGGCATAAGGGAAAAGAAGTAAAAGTTGGAGACAGTTGAGTGTTTGTGGAAAATGATTACTCACTGTACACCAGGCAGATGAGAAACAAATTTATTCCAAAAATTGGAATGTCAAGAGGCAGGTGTGAGATTCAAGATGCTGTATTCAGCTGTCTTCAGAATGTTTTTTTCCTGGAGGACCAAAGCCATTTTTTAATACAGAACAGGCTAAGGAGAAAATACTGCCTCTCATTCTCCTGATAATAAAACCCAAGGAGAAATGTTGCGAGTGAAACCTTTTCCATTGCGCCAAAGTAAATGCTCAACAGAAAGAGAAAAACAGAGGATTTGTCTAGAAGAATCAAGAGTACCTTGGAATCAAACCAGAATCTGGAGTTGGGAGATGGGGATGAAGAGTAAGACCAGCAACATGGAAAATAGTGAATAAATGTGAGACTGCACAGCATCAATTGCATTTGTGAAATACGGCTATATAAGAAAAAGTAGAAAGGGTGGACTTTTGTTGACTTTGTTAAACTCATGGGGAGCTAAAAGGCATTTGTCTCACTTCATGTCATTAATGTTTGGAAGGACACTGAGGGGAGGGGAAGAGAGGGAAAAGGGTAACTGTAAGTAAATTAGTTTCTGTTCTTAGCAGTATCTCTATGAAATTGTTCATGATATAACTTACATGTTTTATAGTAAAACATTTTTAGTTGTCCTTGTATGTGATAAACATACTAGATAGATGCTTTTTTATGTCATTCTTCTTTTTTAGCATTAAGAAATATAGTCTTCACAATGCAGAAAGAGAAAAAATGGCTAGATAAAAGCATATTTAAGTTAATAGGCTGTAATCTTCAGTTGAGGTGGGGGTGGGGTGCAAAAGTACACAGATCACAATATATGTAGAGCTAATATGTTTTCTCTTACTTTTGCATAGTTGAATGTCTAGATTAAGTCCTTTGTCATTAATCTAATCCACATTTTAAATGGAAACAAGTAAATAAGAACACTGAATAGCAATAAGTGTTTCAGCTGGTCTTTAGAAACCTGTGGCTGAGGACAGTTTTTTTCTTACATTTTCATGGAGACAAACTGATAATAGGGCAATAAAAAGCCAGAATACTGGTTTCTTCAAGGCTAAAATTATTTTTTCTGAAAGCATGCAAGTTATTTTTCACGTCTGGGAGGGAAAAAAATAAAAAAGAACAGAAACAGATTAATGTAAGTTGAACCACAGGCAATAACATGCATCTTAGCATGGGTAACCTCAATTTTAGGTTACTTAAGGCCTGAACTTGCAGCTGTCTGTTTGGAACAATTGTTCCTATTAGGAGGGTTAAACTTTATTATTTGAAGATCTACACAGTTTTGTGTGTTTGTATTAAGTTAACAGGTTCCGGGAGGGTGTTTTTGATTTTTTTGAGGGTTTTCATTAAACAAAGTCTTGCAAAATGTGACATAGGCTCCAATGTTGATGATAAAAAAAGTATAAAAGATTAATCTGCCAAACATTAGTGGGTGTGTGATTAACAAAAGTTGGAAATAGACATTTTTAAAAACTGTAATATATATAATAGGTGGGAATACAGACTTCTTATCGTAATGGAGCCACGTTTCATATTATCTTGGAATGTGAATGATCTCACAGGCATAGGCTAAAAGTAAAGAACATTTAATTATTTTAAGAAATGCCATGTGCAAATAGTAATGCTACAGAAGATGCATTTGGAAAGTACTGAGTATGTGAATTTGATAAAGAAATGATTTCAGGATAGATATTTAGTAGAATATTAGGGACAAAAGCAAATAAGAGTGCTTGTATTAATTGCTAGAGGAGCTCAAGTAGTGATAGAAGAAGAAAAATATAATAATGGCAGATTTCTGGTAGGAAGGGGCTAATGACAGGGGATGAGGATTACACTGGCATGTATTTATATTCCTCTTAAAATGCTATTATGGAGCTTAAAAAATGAGAGAAATTATTATTCTTCAGTAGGGAATGTTACTTATAGGTGGGGACTGGAATGTGATTTGCAATAATGAGGATATATCTGGGGGGCCTACAAGGAAAATATCACAAAGGAGAGTAGATTTCTGAAGAAGTATTGAAAATATTTGGTATGGTAGACATGAATTCAATAGTAGGGACTCTGATAGAATTTATATTTTATTCCCCAAGGTACAGTAACTGGGCTTGACTAGACAGAAATTCTATTTCTCAGGAACATGTGCATTTAATTGAGAACTTTGGCACACATTCAATAACTATTTCAGATCATGCGCCAATAATTACTAAAATAAAAATGCAGGATAATTAAGTAAAGACAAGATGCTGAAGCTTCCCCACCTACCTGTTAAAAAGAGAATTTAAGGAATGGGTAGTGGAAATTATTCTGGCATTATTATGGAAGATAGAAAGTACTTCAGGAGTTATAGCTAGTAAATGGGATAAAATGAAACTATTTCTTTTAAAATAATAGAAATGAAAGGAAAAACATGATATGGTTAAGTAGTAAGAATAATTATTTAGAGGGGCTGACATAGGTTAAAGTATTACAGAATAAGAAGAATCTCACAGAACAAGAATAAGAAGAGGCACAACTGCAGAGTACTAAAGAGAAAATAACGGACTACCTGGACTATATGTACAGGTTTAGAAATATTGCTGTTAAGCAGCTATTTTTTTAATAATATAACTCCAGAGCTCAAAAACTTTTGGCACAGCGAATTAGGCAACAGAAAGTAGAAACTGATGTTGCTAAATTTAAGGAAAGTAGAACAAGAAAAATAACCAGAGAGCCTGTAGAGGTATTAGAGATATTTTGGAAATGTTATGAAAAATTATAATCAAGTAGGGAAGTGGAGAAATCAAGAAAAAGCACAAATGAAAATATTTATGGAAGACTTAAATATGCCAAGGTTAGAGGTAGATAAAACTCAACAATTAACAGTTAAGCTAGAGGAGATGAGATAAAAATAGTGATGTATAACCAATCTGAAGGAAAGTCTCTGGGAATAGATGGTATTCTGGTGGAAGTTTTGAAGCTGGAAGAGAAGAGTGTGATAAAGATCTGGAAGGTTTTGTTTAACAGTATTTTAAAAGGAGGGAAGTACAACATTCTTGAAAAAAATGTGGTGGCTGTATTACCTAAAAACAGTGAAGACCCATCAAATCTAGCTTCATATAGGCCCATTTCAATTTTAAACCATGATTATAAAATGTTTATGTCTACAATAGCCAAAAGCATGGCAAATTTGTTACCAAAATTGATAGATATGGATCAATATGGTTTTGTGGAGGGCAGGAAAACATTTGACAATATTAATAGAACAATGATCATCCACAGGGAAGCAGAATGTAAGAAAATATCACTGCTGTTGTTGGTCTTGGTGCTGAGAAAGCTTTCAACAGACTAAACTGGGATTTTATGAGTATGACAATGGAAGCATTTTCATTTGCTGATGCAATAATAATGTTAATTGTGGGAATATATAAGGGATTGGAGGCAAAAATCAAAGTGGGAGAGTTCCTCTCTGATAAGTTGTTTCTGAACACAGGAACCAGGATGGGGTGTCCTCATTCCCCTTTATTTGTGTTATATTTAGAACCATTGTCAGAGAAAATATGGGACTCATAAATTCAAGGATATAATTGGTATGGTATTTAAGAAGAAAAGTTGGCTTAATTTTCAGATATTATTTTGTACCTGATTGAACCAGAAAAGGACATCTCAGTATTGTGGAATGTTCTAAGACAGTTCTAGTTATTTTTAGGATATACAAAATTAAGATAAAACAAAGGCTATAGCTATAAAATATGTACCCACACATGAACTGGTTCAGCAATACCCATATTTATGGAGACATGATAAAAATGAAGTGTTTGGGAGTATGGGTTAAAAAGGATTCTGTTGTGACAGCTATGGATAAGTCGGAAGAATTTAAACAAAATATAATACAAAAATTGAGTAACTGGATGCTTTTGCCTGGATCTGCTTTAAAAAAAACAAGATCAGAACACTGATGCACTGATGTTCATATTCGCGAGACTGAAAATACCGAAACCTGACATACCCGAACACCAAAGCTTTTCCAGGATAAGTAAACACTTGCTCACCATGCCCTTTTCTCCACTGTAGTGTGATACTGGAGTTGGTATATATAGTTAGGGGATGTGGGGGGCATAGCCACCACATGTGTGGGTTTTAATTACTTCTCTGTGTATTTAGTTTGGGCAAGTCTTTATTTATCCTGGGAAACGTTTGGCATTCCAGTATGTCAGATTTCGGTATTTTTAGTCTTGCGAATATGAACATTGGTGTTCTGATCTTCAGTTTTTATAGTAGATCTGCTCTTGTCTATGTATATGGCTAGAAGATGCAAGCAATAAAATTGTTTTTATTCCCTTTAGTTTTTATACACAGATCAAGCTTAGTTTTATCAAGCAGAGGAGAAGTCGTGGATAGTAATAAGGAGTTGAAGGATTTTATCTGGGAAGAAAAGAGGGCAAGAGTCAAGTGAGATAAGTTGAACATTCCAATAGAACACGAAAGTTTAGGATTACCTGATTTGAAGGGATATTTTAGAGCTACACAGTTAAGGCCCTTAAACTTACAAGTAGAAAGGTGGAACTCAAAGTGAAAAGGGATAATGATGATAAAGCAGGGGAGTACTTCAAGAAACAAGGAAAGAGTGGAATTTTGGATGCAGATCCATAAAGAGAATAACAGCCATACAGAATATTATAGTCATAAAGTAGCAAAAAGTATACTAAGAACTAAGCCAATACGGGAATGGAGAAAAGGATAGTATGCTGATAAGGATGACTACAATTGTGGGTGCAGAGAAGAGTCAAGAGAGGGATGGAATTTACTGGAGGCTGGCAAAAGAACTGAGGTATTGGGAAAAAAATTAGAGAGGGAAAAGTAATAGAATGGGTAGAAGCCAAGAAGACATTTGGACTTCAGGCTGGAGATTGCCTTCCCTGACAGAGTACTCTGTAGGGGATTTTTAAAAGCTGACAATTCATAATTAGCTGGGATAGTTGACTTCCTAAAGAGTACAATTATGCATTTCTTAGCATTGAGTTTAAGACCATGGTTTTGGCACCATTTGTTAGTCAGAGGTAATCTTTCTTGAATAATGCTAATATCTGCAAGGGAGTCAGTGACAACTCCCAGCTTGCAATCATCTGCAAACTTACGCACAAACCTTCAGCATGTGCTTTCATTTCAGAGAGGTTGATGCCAAAAAGGATTGGGCCCAGTACGGAGCCTTTGGGGACTCTGCTAGTGACTGGCCTCTTAGAGGTGGCCTTATATATTTTGACCTCCTTTGTCCTAGCAGTGAGCCAGTTGGCTATCCAGTGACTGATAAAAGGGTTTGCATGTAGTTGCTTTTTTTCATCTCCATGCACAATCAAATATTTGGCAGGCTGTACTTGCACGTAGTTGTGTCTTTTCATCTTCATGTGAACCCCTGTTACATTTTTAGAAATGTTTACTTCAATGAAAATTCTCAAACCAAAAACTCAATAGATTTTCGGAATCTTTCCACCCCTTTTAATTTACAACACAGAGACAGAAAGTACAGTTGTGTAAGAACTTACCATAACAGTAGATACCCTACTGATCACCATTGCAGTATGCCAAACTGTAAAACCCAGATCCTGAGTAGGAATACTGCAATAGTGATCTATATATGTATATAGTCAAAAAAATGAAGTTTATTTCCACTAAATAGGAGCCATTGCCCCAAACTGATTGTACAATTAGGCATTACTTATTCTAAAATTAAGGTTAGCCATGCTAAAGTGTATGTTAGAGCCTGTGTTCCTACTTAAAATGATTGTTGTCTCTTCTTTTCTTATCTATATTCCCCTCTCAGATATGAAGAAACAGTTTGCATACTTTCAGTAAACATTAACTTTTATCCCTAAGAAAACATGCACTGGCTATCTTTAAGTAAACTAAACTGCACACTTTTATATTAAACACATTCAAGTATTAAGTCTGTTGTGGAGAAAGATACTTGTATATTTTCTTCACTTCCCACAGTTTCAAACTTCCTTTACTTTTCATTAAATGGCTTGCCAGTGTACCTTTAAATGTTAATTACATTGTGCTGAGAGAGAGAGATGTAATCAGTATAGAGTGTTTAGAGGTCTCATGATTAATTTCTTACACTTGCAGACAGGCCATGTCTGAGCAGAAGCTGTTAGCAGTGAGGAAAAAAACAATAACTTTGCAGATGAAGGAAAGAATCTGCAAATTTCCCTCAGTACACACTGTTCAGACTTCTCATGCTTAATTGCCTGTATCTGTAGACTTGTATCCCACTGGGAACATTTGCTAATGGCGAAAATAGCTATTGACTTGGCAAATACAAGAAAACTACCATTTACATGCCTTTCATCATTTTCACTTTTCAAATCTATTTCCATAAAAAAGTCTATAGCTTAAAAACCAAAAACATTAATCTAGAGATCCACCCCTCTAAAATCAGGGAAGATTAATGTCTTAATTCTACAAATACTGTGATCAATACAGTTTTATATCCCTCACTCCAGCAGCACAAGATTACAACCTAATATTAATTTTAACATTTCTCTTCACCTTCTCCTACCCTGCACTGTGAAACTTCTGGATGCATTACAACTAAGATCATTTACTTTCTCAATTTAATATCTTTAACATATGTAGCAGTCACTGATAAGACTCCACACACCTCAAATTTAAAATACTGTTGAATGCATCCTATACAAAATGGCTTTGCAATATAATGTAATCAAGATCATGAACTTTTTATACAGCTATTAATAAGAACAAAAATATTTTACTTATAGTTAACTTCTTCAGTCCCTTCAGTATAGTTTTAAACATTAATGATAAAGTGAGGAGATCCACCCCTCTAAAATCAGGGAAGATTAATGTCTTAATTCTACAAATACTGTGATCAATACAGTTTTACATCCCCCACTCCAGCAGCTGCTTTAAAAAAAGATCATTAGTAGGGCCTATAAAATATTGCAAGAAAACTGTAAGAATCAATTAGAAGAGGTCAGAAAAGATTGAGAAGAGAGATTAGATATGCGGTTCACAAAAATGTAATGTGAAGACTTACAGTGGATATAAAAATGTACACATCCCTGTTAAAAATACCAGGTTTTTGTGATATAAAAAATGAGATAACAATAAATCATTTCAAAACTTTTCCCACCTTTAATGTGACCTATAAACTGTACAATTCAATTAAAAAACAAACAAATCTGTTAGGGGAAAAAACATAAAAAATAAAAAAAAAAAACGTACAATACTCTGGTTGCATAAGTGTTCACACCCTTAAACTAATACTTTGTTGTGTGTGCACACCCTTAAACTAATACTTTGTTGAAGCACCTTTTGATTTCATGATAGCATTCAGTCTTCTTGGGTACACACCTGCCATCAATTAAAGAGACTCTGATTAACCCCAAATAAAGTTCCGCTGTCCTAGTAGGATTTTCCTGCCATTAAATCAGTTGCCTGACATTTGCTGTCTACCTGAGGGAAAATTTTTTGGAGTCTATTTGGAGTATAAAAAACATCTATGTAAACACTTCCAAGCGAAGATCCTAAATCTTCTACACATCGTTGCAATTGTTCCTTTGTGAATTGCTTATCCAGCCTCTCTTTTCAATCCCTTCTAGCCTCCTCTGATTGAGTCTTATAAGAGACCACACATTGTTATTCCAACCCATTCCAGGGTTATTCCTTGACAAAGCAGGTATACCTGCAACACAACTGGAATGCTCTATGTGGCCCTTTGTTCTGCAAGCCCTGGTTTTTATATTGGAAAAACTGAGAGAAGATTAAACGAAATAATCTATCATTTATATTCCATCAAAAATGTTGATGAAAATAATGCTTTATTTAAACATTCTAGTTCTTGTAAGAATTTTAAAAAGTTTACTTTTTTATTGGAAAAGGTCTTCCAGGACAGTGGGGGAGGTGATTGGCAAACTACCTTACTCTGTACGGCGCCGTCATGGCAAATTCTTTTAAACTCTGATGTTTTACCTGACTTGAATGAATTTGACTGTCTTGCTCTGTTTTTAAAGAGAAGGTCACTTCATGCCACACCTACCTTTTTAGCATATTTAAAAACTTGTTTTACAAGGCTGTCCTTTATTCTGGTGAAGTTCTTGTAATATGAATGAAAGCACTAAATCATTTAATTTTGTCTAGTACTCTAACCGGGAAAAGCCGAAAGACACACACACACTTCTTGTGGGGTGTTCCTTTTTTTATTTGTTTTTTTCTTTTGGAGCATTTGATGTACTCTCTAGTTTGTTCGCAGTGATTTTTATTTAATATTGATTTGAGTAGATTACACATAGTACTTGGCACCAAATTACATAAAGGTGTATATTTGCATAAGTAATTCATAACAGAATCAACCCCCAAATCATTGGGAACAGCAGTGAACAATGAATCAAGATCTAAAGTGACAAACATAATAGTAAATTTTATTATTCTTGGACCAATTACATATTACGCAATTGTTTTAAAAATCTGTACTGTCTTTCATATAGCTATTAGATTTCTCCAGCACACCCTTCAATTTAACAATACCTCCAACTCCAAACCACAACTGGAACCAGTGAAAAACCTTCACAGCAACTGGTAAAATCCAAAAAGCTTTATTGTACCACACACCAGTTGGGCGCTTTCTTCCCTACTAAAGGAACTTCATCAACCCAGCCCTTTTATGTAAAGAAGCACCCAATTAACCAATTAATTATACTAAACACTTACATAAAAAAACTACAGAGACATAAAAACAAGATGCATGTAACAATTATGTGTATACAACAGTTCAAAACATTACATGGCAGTTACATATCAGATAAATTAATGTTCACTATAAAAACTTTAAAAATATTCACTCAAATGTCTAAAACTAATTATGTTACCCTAAAATATTTTTTAACTTCAAAAGACATGCCATATTCACATTTTCATTAATACCAGGTATCTGGGTGACATTCAGCCTTAACTGCCACCTTAACTCACATATATCTAAATGTACATCCAGTATTCTACCCTGAGGGTCCTTAACCAACTGTTGCAGTACAGAAAACTTACAAATGTGGTCCTTATTCTCAAATATATGCCTACTCAAGGCGTTAGTCATTTTGTTGTTTCTTATATCCAATAAATGTTCCTTAAACCTGTCCTTAAATCATCTACAGGTTTTGCCCAGATAAAAAGCAGGGCATGACTGGCATCTAGCCACATATACCACATTCTTACTGCAACAGTTAAAGTGCCCTGCAATGTGTATATACAATCCATTTAGCCTCAAATACTCTGGGGTCTCTCCTATATTCATACAATTCCCCATTCCACATTTAAAATTCCCATATTTTCTGCTAGAAATAGCCACTCATTCATATCCTTTTGATTCTAACAAATTTTGAATGATCTGTCCCTCCTAAAGACAATCACAGGAACAGATCCTACTTTTTGCGCAATATGTTGATCATATGACAAAATTTCCCAATTACGCCTGAGTATTTTGACAATTCCATCTGCATCCAAATTGAAAGTGGTAATAAAACTAAGTTTCCTATCAGGCTCCTCCTTTTTGACCTGATAGGCTACCTGACCTCTACCATTATTCCAATCAGGCCTGCCCAAAATGGGTTGGTAAATGCCATCCGCTCTCTTTTTAATCACCTCTTTGGCCACCGCAGCCACTAAACCACTAGGATATCCCCTATTCAAAAACATTTCTGATATAAACTTCACTTCTTCCCTAAATGTGGCATCTTCACTCACCATTCTAGCAGCCCTCACGAGCTGCCCCTTAATGATGGACTTTTTTTGTACATAAGGATGCCAACTATCAAAATTCAAATATGAATTGGAAAAAGTAGGTTTACGATAGATGCCCGAGGTTAGTTTTGCAGTTTCCTTATCAATCTTTAAGCCCACATCAAGATATGTTATACCTTCCACACTATAATCATAGGTAAACTTTAAAAATTCCACATTGGCATTAATATAGTCAAAAAAAGTTTGCAGTAACCCTATACTGCCTTTCCATACAAGAAATATGTCATCCAAAAAAAGAGTGTAACACATAATATACTCTCTGAATCCACTCTTGAAGACATATTCTTGCTCCCAGAATGACATCACGTAATTTGCAAAAATGGGGGCACAAGCTGCCCCCATGGCTACACCTGTAGCCTGCTTAAAGTACTGTCCCTCAAAATGAATGTAATTGTTTTTCAGTACAATTTCCATCAAAGCAAGAACATATTAATGGTATCCTGGTCGTATTTGCCTGGTTTTACTAACTGATGTTCCCGCCATTCGAGGCCAGTCTCATGTGGAATGACAGTAAACAAATCATATACATCAATGGTAACCAGTATTTTGTCTTTACATGTACAGATGTTGTTTAACTTTTCTAAAAAAATGCCAAGAATCCCTACAAATATAATCAAAACATTCCAACCCTTTACGTAACTGCATGTCCAAAAATTTACGAATAAAGCAGGTCTTTCCCCGCTTTCCATCTATTATGGGTCTAAACTTTGGGTTAATCAACCCTTTATGAATTTTGGGGATACCAAATATATTAGACACCATAGGGTGGTCATTTCGTACATAATTATACTGTTTTTCATCTAGCTGCCCTTCCAACACCATGTCCTCCAACCTCAAATCAACTGTTCTATACATAAGATTGATTTCATTAATTGAACTTTCCTCATATACCTCTTCCATTAATAAAGCATTCATAGCATTAGAATAATCCCCAGAATCCATAATCACCAAGCCACTTCCCTTATCCGGCTTCATGAAACGGATGCTGGGATCTTTAACTATTTCCATCAATAAATGCTGTTCTTTTTTAGTTAAATTATAGTCAAATACATTCTTTTCTTTCATTAGCTGTCTTATTTCATTTTCACAAACCTTTTCATATATACCTATAAAGTTATTTGTTGGTGGATTGAATGTACTTGGCTTCCTTAAATTACTAACGTCTTCCTGGATTTGTGTATTAGTAAACCACATTTTGCAATTTCATTTTCATACAAATAATTTGAGGTCAATAAGTACTTGTGCCACATTGCCTCTCCTACTCGGAACAAAGGTTAAACCTTTGGATAACAAATTTGCATACTCAAAGGTTAAAGGTCTACTGGAATCATTATAAATCTTAAAATCACCACTATTATTTGTAATATCTGGTACTTAACATTTTTTATTTAGCAAAGTTATTATAACATCAATGTCTTCCTGTTCATTAATACAATCCATAATAGCTTCATACAAATGCTGTTCAGTTAAACTGGAAGCCATATCTAAACATTCAGGCATCATATTGTCATCTGGCATACTAAAATCAACAGTTAATTCACTACTATTATTTTCTGGGACCAGAGATTCATGTTGCCACCCACCAGAGGCAACACACATTATTTCTACAGTAAAATTTTTCTGTTCACCATCAAAAAATTTCATATTACACTCATTACTATTAATATTGCCATGTAATGCATTACATTCTCCATTTTGGTCATTTTCCACGTCAAATAACACATTGCAATATTTTATTCCATAAAACCCTTCCCCATCAGTTTCAAGAGTCTCAATAGTCATTTCGGATAGCAGTACACTACCCTCCTGCTAGTTGACATCAAAGTTTTTGAAAGGACTTACTTCTGAGCAGTCAGAGTCCACTGGTTGCTTTAATTCCGTTTGTAGAAGTTCCGACCCCTTTGGTTCTTCAGTCTCACCCCTTGGTGATTGTATTCCCTCTGTCCATGTCCAAAAAAAATATTTTGTTGCTGTTCCCTTCCTCTTAGGCGTTCAGACCGCTGTAATTCACCTTCATTTGATGAATGCTGCCTTACTTCCTGATCATGATGTACTCTTGGCGATGACATCACTTCCTGCTCTCTCCGATCCATCTGATTGGATCTAGCATTACTGTTACCATGGTTTCCAAGGGAATATGAATACACCCACCCTTTTACATACCCATTGAGATCTCTTTTTAGTTTATTGCATTTTCTGAGATATGTTTCCGAACAAAAAGTGTCCACTTTACTAAATATATTGTTATAGTTAGTTAAAAACCTGTCAAATAATAAATCCTTTTGAATGAATTCATTATTGTCATCCAAGGTTTTTGTTAAACTCTCTAGGGCTCATGTGTTATGTTTTACCATAATTTCCATCAGTTCAATTCTAACCTTATCAAAAAATTCATGCAGCTTTTTGGATTTTACCAGTTGCTGTGAAGGTTTTTCACACCCTTCAGTTTACTTATTTAGTAAGATAAGTATTTCATTCATCATCCCTTCGCTGAAAGAATAGGTCTCATAGAAGGTACATTTACACTTTGTGAATCTTCTGCAAACCATAATACATAGGCATCACTGACTAAGGTGTGTAAAACAAATTTAACTCCTCAACAGAGAAGTATCCATCTGAATGGATACTATAAACTTCATTAACAGTATTTTTGACTTTATGTACTTGATTTTTATCTGTTACTGAATATGTTTTAGTGTCACTTAACAGATGTAAAATGATGTCATCATAAAAGTCCCTAACAATCACTACTGTTTCACCATCTTTATCAGTGTATTCATCTTTATTTTATTTATTTTACATTTGTTAACCGGGGGTGTCTGACTGAACCAAAAATACCCTTTTTCAGCAGAGGCCCGGGGAGAAAAGCTCCACATAGAAAAATTACAGATACATTTAGATATTTAGACATGATCAGTATACGCACAAATTACAATAGACATGTTTTTACAGTGGTATGCAACACATCAACAGTTACAGTGGAGAGAACAAACAAGAAAATATTAATTTAAAAATAAAGGTAATTAATAGATTTGTGGTATACAGCTGAAATTTGGAACATAGGTAGAATACATACATAGTACACAGGTACAGTACATACATTGTAGACAGCCAGTGTTTGTAAGAGTGAAAACTATTATCAAGTACTCTAGGTTTAGTATGTGTACCTTATCCGCTTTCACTAGCCTGGGGAGCAATCATGGCACTGCCAACTATGCTTGAGATGTTGCCAAATGAGGTTTTTAAAGGAGTTTTTGGACGATGTGTTTTGTATGCTAGTGGGGAAAGAGTTCATTTTTTTAGGCACTGAACTACTATATAGTGTGTCTCCAAAGCTATAGCAGCTGTTGGTGACTTCTAGTAGTAGTTTGCTTGATCTGAGAGGCCTTTTGACTGAGTGATGTTGTACTAGGTTTTTGAGGGCAGGACACTTATTGGGGAGGTAATAGATAGACTGACAGAGGCAGAGCTGATTGTAGGTTAGGAGGTTGGGTAGTTCAAGCCAGTGGAGCTGTCTCAAAGCAGTACAGTGATGAGTTCTATATGAGCAATTTGCAGCAAAGTGGGCAATTCTGTTATAGCAGGCTTTTGAGAGATTAGTCAGAATGGGAGATCCATAGAGTAGGATGGATAGAAGTTGGGAGCGAGCAATGGCTGATCTTGTGTTGTTGGTAAGAAATGGTTTGATATGGTAGAGTGATCCTAGTTTGGCATGTACTTTTTTAATAGTTAAATTGAGATGACTATCAAATTTTAGGTGGGAGTCTATGGTTATTCCCAATAGCTTAGCCTGTGCCACTGGAGCGACTGGAGTAGCATTTGTGGAGTAGATAGTGAATTGACTGTTATCAGTGTTTTTGTTAGAACTGGTTATCATCATAAACTGAGTTTTCTTTGGATTGAGGATAAGTTGGGCTTTGGTAAGGTAGTTTTCAATGTCAGAGAATGCTAGTTGAGTTGTTTGCAGGTGGGTGGTAATGTTTTATGCAGCACAGATTAAGGTAGTATCATCTGCATACTGAATGATAGATGCATGCTGTGTGGAGGTATGGAGGTCATTTGTGAAGATTGTGAATAGTAGTGGTCATAAGATAGAACCCTGTGGGACTCCTATAGTTATGGGCAGCTGAGGAGAGAGAGAATGTTCCCATTTCACAGCTTGTACCTGTCAGTTAAGTAGCTTTGGAACCAGGTAGAAGTGGAATTTGATAGGTGATATTGGTTTAGTTTGTTTAGCAGGATTTGGTGTGAGACTGTGTCAAATGCTTTGGACATATCCAAAAAAGCATTGACACCTGCAGACCTTCATTTTTTAGACGGTTTACTGTGTCTATGAAGCAGAGGAGGGCTGTAGTGGTACTATGGGCAGGTCTGAAACCATGCTGAATAGGTGACAGGATATTGCTGTCTAGGAGATATTTTAGCACCTGGGTATGGATGCATTTTTCTAGTATTTTGGCCAGGGGGAGAGTAAAGCAGTTATGGTCACTTAAGGTGTCTGGCAGACTGCCTGTGTGGGGGGTACAATGTGGGGTTGTTAGGACCCAATCAAGGATGGATTCCCTTTTAGATTTTTTTATCACATCTAGTTGGAATTTGGACTAGCTGCTGGTAGCCGTGGTGATTTAGTAGATTACGTGGTGGTTCTGATATACAGGTGAACTAATCTAGGTTGAAATCCCCCAGAATAAGGGTTTCTGATAAGTATGTGGAAGAACACCAGGATAAGAAGTCTTCAAGGCTAGCAGGTGTATTACCAGGTGGAATATAGATCACAATTGTGGTGATGACCTTTTTAGGGTGAAGTTGAAGTTGTGAGATAAGTATGTCCCAATTAGTGAGGGAGGGGTAGGAGTTTGGTAATTGATGTACAGTTAAGTTGGACTTATACAGTAAGGCAGTTCCACCCCCTTTACGAAGTGGTCCGTCTTGTCTAATGATACTGTAGCCGGTAGGGAGAACTTCTGAGTTAGCTATGTTTTTATTTAGCCAGGTTTCTGTTAAAGTAACTATGTCTGGGGAGTAGTGTGCTATTGTGGCCTGGAGTTCAGGTATTTTATTTTTGATACTTCTAATATTAATATTTAGCATTAAAAGATGGTTGATTTTGCTGCTGTTGTTGATTTGCCCAGGTATGAAGATAGTGGGGGTGTTATGTTCTGACATTTGTGTTGGAGCAGTTTGTGTTGGACAGGATGGATTTGGGCCTGGGTTGGGGTGAATATCCATACTTATGGTGAGCCTGGTGTTAAAATGGTGATACAGATGTTGGAGTTTGGTGATGAGTGTGAGAAAGTATTGTGTTTTTTTGGAGTAGTAATGAGAGCATATGTGTTTAGTTCTGAATTGGTCTGTTATGTGGTTTTTGAACAATTGTGGGCAGATATTATTATAATGTGTGGTGTCTATATATGAGAGTGCATAATATAGTGTTGTGCTACTAAGTTTAGGGATATTGCTAGAGTGATAACTTCTGGAGTTATAAAGAATTATTGAGAAGACAGACTAGACTTAGTTGTGTGATAGTCATGGTTGTAAAGTTTAAGTTGGTTCTAGGTGGAGGTCTGGATGGGAATTATAGGATTGCACTATATGAGGATGGGTAAGTAGTGTGGGGTGATGTAATAACGCCTAGCAGGAATGAGAGTGGTTGGGAGTATTTTGTGGTGGAGCAAGTTGGTGTGGTGTAATGTGATCTGACTTGAGGATCTGTGATTGGTGGAGGTGTTGTGAGGTTGAGCTGTGGGTGTGGTTGTGATTACTATACATGTAGAGGTAGTGGGGGAGGAGGAAATTGGGGGCAGGGCAGGGGAACAGAGAGAGGCCGAGCATTAGCAAGGGTGAACGGAGCGGGGCAGAGCCCACCAAGAAAAGAGTAGTGGGCAGCAAAAAGTAAGTGTTACTTTACAAATCTGAACACTTTAAACAAATTCCCAGGGTCTAATGGCTTACCAGCAAGCAGAATTCAATTGCTGAAGAGCACTTGTGTCCTGGTGGGAGACTAGTAATTTAAAGATGGCTCCATGCTCAGCAGGATTCTAATATAGACTTAGTATTGGGGGAGGGGGATAGTACAAGGGGTGTACACCAGGTAGAATGCAAAGAAACCAGCGAAACCAGAGAGCCAATCAGTGGAAATCTATCAGTGAAGGCCTCAGAGGGAGTAAGTAATAATTCAAACTACCTGTAAAGTGAAGGAGAGAAGAGACAGCAAAGTTTATTTAGGTTGGGACTGTGTCTTCACATTGACTTGCTTATTGGTAGCCAGTTTGTGCACAGATTAGAATAGGGAGATACATTAGCAATGAAGGGGAATGTATAGAGATGCAAATAAACAGGTGGGCCTCAAGTGATACAAGTTAAGGCAGAAAGCACTGAGAGGGCTGGTTGATGGTTAATTTAATCACAGAGATCTGAATTGAATGTATACTGTCTATTGGACGGTTAGGATTACTGCGCTAGCTCTGGGGAGAGGACACAAGGCTACAACAGTCAGTTTTAATAGCACGCTGAGAACTACTAAGAAATACTGCTAATGTTATAGCTTCACTCTCATAAAACATACAAGTAGAATGCCTGGGTGGACTGACCCTGCTCTTGAGGCTCAAAATGTATATCCTTGTTTAGTTTTGCAGTACTGATTTCTTCTTATACTGTATGGGTGGGGTGGTAGCTACAGACTGCAGAGTTGCTTGAATGTGCTCTGAAGAGAGAGAAAACAAAAAGAGGATGAAGCTAGTAGAATGAGACAAAGATAGGTTAAAAGAAGTAATGAGAAAATAGGAGGGTGTAAGTCTGAGGATGTTGTGGATAAAGCAGGAGAATAGATGCTACTGCTACAGTTTGAGAGTGCTTCAACAGTTAGCACATCACAGTGCCATAACTTAGTTTGGAAACAGGTTAATAAATCATGCACAATACATTTATCAGCCAATTATCCTGTGCACGCAAGAAAAAGTAAAATGAACACTTAACAGCACAGCTGAATCAGTAGCAGAGACAACTGTAGTGCTAAATCAGTAAATACTGTTTCTAACTCCAACACTAAGTCAATTAGATTTACATTACAGTTATAACAGCAGTTTTAGTACATCATAGTTGCGTAGAGACAACATAGCTGCAGTGGTACTGTCAGTAAAACACAATTGCTGAATGTCAGAATCAACCAGTTAAATAAAGAAATAAGCAGATCAGTAGTCAGGAATCCGAAAAATGAATACTAGTTGTATAGATCCAAATGCAAATTACAATAATGACTCCAGGGCAGTATTCTCATTAGAAGTTAAATTATAAAATGAGTTTTTTTTTTTTTTATCTGTCTTTGTATATAATTTGTAGATTTTGTCTCACATGCCTTTTGAAAAGTACCCACTAAGATGTTACAGTTAGGGATAAAAGTATTTGGTTTCTTAAGAACTGTCTCATTAGTCAAGTTAGTATTAGGATATAAAAGTTTCAAATTCAAAGAGCATGTAAACAGTATCAGTTCCAGTAAGGAATCATTCAACTGTTCACCAGTTGCTATCAGAAAGGCCATACCCTTATTAAGTAAGAAATGTTCAGCATTACTTAAAGTAAATGTGGATAAATTATAATCCATATTTCATGCTTCTCCCTCCTCTGTTACCATGCTCTCCTTCACATTTTGGGGGCCTGGTAACCTCAGTTCCTTCATCTTCTTCCTTACTGTTAATTTCAACTTCTATTTTCCTGCTGTCTCATCAGTAAAGGGTCATCTTGGAGGAGTGGAGAAAAATCCAGTTTTCAGAGCTGATACCAAATTAGCATTAACCATTACTGTAGTTTCCATTGCTGCTGATGGAACTATACGAGGTTCTGAAGCATTGTCATGAATCACAGTCTCAACATCACATTGATGATATTGGTTAAATTCTTCATCTTAGGCTAGGAAAATACATTACCACTTATAAAATCTTGTATGTCCCTTTGAAGAATCCTCTTCATCACTATAAGGTGTTGTTCATAAGTTAAAACAGAATCCATCAGGTCATCTAAGCCACGTGAACTATATTGAAAGTGTGAATGAGAGAAAATCTGATCTTTCAGTTTATCAATATTTTCTTTAAGTTGCCCTTCCACTGTCTCACATTAGTTTTATGTATTCAGGTCTACTCTGAACATCGTGTTCCACAATTGCCATTTTTTTAAAAGGTTTGGATAAGAATTTACTTAAGTTGGGATTTCCAAAACATAAAGTTGACGAAGAACACATACCTCTCAAACTCTCAGCACAAGAAATCTGTACAAAGCCAGAAATAAATGGGGGAGGACAAAGGCCCAAAATTAGGGACAGACTTTCAATATTGCTCCTATAAATGTAGAACATTTCTAGAATGACAGATTTTACATTATTATACATTTCCTGAAGGATATTAAGTCTGAAACTCAAATGTCTGTCATTATTTGATATTATTTAGTGACTTAAATCCTCAGTGATTTGCCAGAAAAACACAAATTGTATGAGCAACAGACCAAAAATAAGAGGCAAAAAATTGGACATTCTGTAAAAATCTGGACAATTGAGAGGTATGGAACAGTATTAAGTGATATATAAGCTTCAAAACTGAAGTGTAGCCATTTAATCTTTTTGCATGTCTGCTGAAAAGTACTGACATTAACTATCCTTTGCAAAAACGTTGATGGTGAAATATCACCATTGAAACAACCCTCCATGTCCTGTGAGCACTTCCAAATAGCAGACAGCAAAAACAACAAACAGGAAAACTCCCTCTGTAAATTATACAAAATCACAAAGGAATGGCTCAGGTAAACAAGGCTTAAGGTTTTAATAAAACAAAAATTAATTGACAAACTTTTGTCACATAAACATGGTTCAGGGCAGTGGAGAGCACCCCTACCTTACCAGTCTATACCTCATTTCACACATTCCTACCGTAAAATGAGGTCGGGAAGACTAAGGGTGGTGGAGTCTTTATCTTCATTAAGTATAGGCACACTTCCAGACTGGTTTGCCAGCATGATGTACTGGAACTACTCCAGGTGCAACTGACAGTTGGCAAGACACCCATCCAAGTTATAGCCAGCTATAGACCCCCCTCCATGACGCAGGATACCCACTCCTCTTACCTGGATCTACTTGACTCCATTAAGGTACCCCCTAGCACCCTGATTCTTGGTAACTTCAATTACCCCACCATAGACTGGATGAACTACTCCTGCACTAATGCACTCACTCAACGATTCCTTGACTTCATCAATTCTAACACACTGCACCAGCTTGTCTCATCCCTGACAAGGGGAGATAACATTCTGGGCTTGGTTCCCACCAACATGGGTGACCACTGAACCACTCCCATAGTATATTCTTCCCTGGTGAGATCAGGTCATCAGACTGTCTCATTCGAAATTTCTATCCTGTCCACCCACCCATCATAATCAAGATAAAAAACTTCTCAAAAACTGACTAAACCTCCTAAGGGAGGGTATCTGTAGCTTCACACCACCGTCCCCCTCAGACGATCCAGACAACTATGCCGAACAGTACACCAGTGCAGTATACAAGCACCTGTACACCTGCATGGACTCAGCCATACCCAGTATTACTTAAACCTGCTCCTCAAGGAAACACAAACCTTTTTGGTGGGCATCCTCTGTTAACAGGCTTTAAAACAAAAGGAAGAAACTGTTGTCCAAGGGTAAAAAGGAACATATTCCAAATTGGAAAAACTCCATCCTTAGCTGCAACAAGCAAATTAGATCACTAGTGAAAGCCTCCAAAACCAATTATGAATCGAAACTAGCCTCTGAAACAAAGGGAAACCACAAAGCCTTCTTCAGTTACATCAGGAACATCCATGGCAAAGCCCAGGTTTGTTCCAAATTAGTACTTAACAGTATCACTTACACCGATCCTCTTGACTTAGCCAACCTGCTAGCAGATAGGTTCAGTGCAAACTTCACCCCCCTGTCCCCCCAAAGGCCCTTTTAACATCCCCAATACTTGTCCCGCACCTCACATCTCCATTAATCAAGTGCTAAAGGCCCTATCCAAGGCAATGAACACAGCTTCCATGGGACCTGATAGTATCCCAGGATGTATTCGGCACCATCTCCAGCAAGAACTGGCTTGGCCATTCAGCACCCTATTCAACCACAGCCTAAGTATAGGCTTCATTCCAGCAGAGTGGAGAACTGCCATTGTCATCCTCTTGCACAAAGGTGATGCCACTACTGACCCTGGAAACTATCACCCCATTAGCTTGACAAGTCTGATCTGTAAAGCCGTGGAGTGTAGTATTATGGATCTCATTAACAAGGACATAGGCAATCCCCAAGCACTTGACCCCACCCATTTCTGATTTGTCAAGGGCAGATCTTCCCTGTTGAACATGGTTGGGTTCTTTGAGACTGTCACCAAGGCCCTGGATGAGAGAAAGTCAGTGCATACAGCTGGCCAAGGCTTTTGACACAATCCCTCACTCGGACATCATCAAAAAGTTAACACAACTTGGTGTAAATCCCTGTCTCATCAGGTGGGCTGCCAACTGGCTCACTGACAGGACCTTTAAAGTCAAAATAGGTGCCTCCACCTCCAATAGCAGACCTGTCTCTGGTGGAGTTCCCCAGGGATCTGTTCTGGGACCCCTACTATTTGGCATCTACTTCTCAGAGGTCCAGGTAAAGACAAAAGGCCTGTGGCTGACCAAGTTTGCAGATGACTGTAAGTTGAGTGCTGTCATTGACTCCCCAAATGATGTTAACATACTACAAGAGGGTCTCACAGCAACTAATGACTGGTGCCAAAGTCATGGCCTCAAGCTAAATGCAAAAAAAATGTATCATCATACCATTCAGCAAAAACATGGCCCCTACTGATTATCGCATCAACGGCAACCCCCTAAACACACAACTTGTAGTGAGAGACCTGGGCAGTCAGATTGATAACCTCACATTTGGCCATCATGTAGTGGCAGTGGTCAAAAAACCCTTTTACTTGGTTCATCTCATACGTAAAGGGATTGCATCTAGAAAAAAGGAGGCTATTACCTCTGTATACTCCTCCCTCATTAGACCAGTAATTGAGTATAACACCCCATTTGGTATGTACCTCTCGAAACATCTGCACCAACTGGAAAGGCCACTGAAATGCCTCACAAAGAGAATCCATAGCCTCCAACACCTGTCCTGTGCAGACAGGCTCAAATCACTATCACTCTATTCGGTATCATACACATTGCTAAGGGGTGATCTGTGTCTCGCCTACAAGGCAATCTTGAAACCTGCCCTACTAGAGATGCTTCATATCTGTAAGTCTAACTTGTCATGCATTACCCACTCTAAAGGCCTGAATATTATATGCTACATCAAAAAAAAACCTGCTGGAGAGACAGGTTTGTCTCCCAGAGGCTACCCTGTCTCTGGAATAGACTTCCCATACATGTCAAACAGAGCACCTCACTGACCATCTTCAAGTGCAACCTTGATGAGTGAATGGGAAACCACAAATTTGTCCCAGGAGTTCCACCTCTATCCCTCACTGGCAGGAGTGACAGTTGCTGACTGAGGTTTCTTTTTGGGGATAAACTCTTGGCTAGGCTTGTAAGGGCCCCAGGGCCATTAGCCTAGTAACCTCCTATGATCCTATAAAAATGCTTCCTCAGGTCAAACAAAAAACAATAGTGAAAAACTAATATAAAATATGAAAAGTATAAAATCACAAATTTAGTTTTTCAACCTGTGATATATTTTCCCATCATAAAAATGCACATCATATTTCTCAAATCACAAGATAAAATATATTTTTTTGTATTGCAATTTGCAAAGGTCTTTAAATTATATCCTCTATTAGTGACAGGATGTTCAAAAACATTTTCCTTATATGCATATCTACAAAATGGTTTACTGTTAAAATGTCGAAGTTTAGAATAAAAACGGTACTTAACAGTGAATTGTTTCACCGAAAGTACACATAACCTAATGGCCCTAATGTCAAAAATCAGCTGTTAATGCTGAAAATGTTGACAATGATATTTTATGGCATTAACAACAATGCCACCTTTGCCGTAACTCCCTAACCCCTACACCTAACCTACACCTACGGCAAGACCCCTGCACCCCCTGTGGGGGGCTTCACCCCCACACACACCCTAACTAAATATTCCAACTCCAAGATCACACTACAGTGAGGAAAGGGATGTATTTCCCTAACCACACTGTACTACGATCCCTGTACATAATAGAATGTTATATTTGCGAATGCACATACATTCACAAATATACCATTAGATTACGTAGCTTGCACACATATGAACTATTCGAACATCTGTAGTTCGAATAGTTCATAGGCGTACAATGCTACATGATATTTCAATAGTAAACCAGTTAAAGCAGGGTATCCTTTGTTCCTTCTGGCTATATCTAGCATTTGTTAAGTCTGTTATAAGTACGTGGATATCTTAGCAGTTTCTTATGGCCTATACAGTTCACTAGGGTACTACGGTACCCCTCCTTCTAATGCTGCACTGCAGTATCAATAATCCATTCAGTGGGAGTGGGAATAGAACCCACAACCTTCTTTCAACACTAAAGGTGAGTGTGCTACAACATAACAGAGTTGCATTTTGGGTGCAAGTCCTTAAGGAGAATAACAATAACCATGGGCAATATTATATTCATAAAGTAGCAGAAAGTATTTTAAGAACTAAGTCAGCAAGGGAATGGAGAAAGGAGGTTTTTAGAATAGGGATGATGCAAGTAGGGTTACCAAAAATAGGAAAGAAGGGGGTGGAATTTCCTGTATAAAATTAAAGGAAGTAAGGTATTTTGAATAAATAATTAGAGAGGGAAAGGTAGTAGTGTATGGTACAATGATGCTAAGAAAAAGTTTGGACTGCAGGTTAGAGACTGCCTTCACTACCACAGATTTATAACAGAGAATAGGCATTAAGAAATGGGTGGAGGCGTGCAGAGTGAAAGACCACCTGTGGCAAAGTTTTTAGTCAAGACAGAAGCTGATGTTAAAAAGGCATAATTAGTTGGACATATAAAATATTGCATGATAACAATAAGAATCAATCCAAGGAGTTTAGAAAACATTGGGAAGAGAAACAGGAAAGGCACTCTACAGAGGAACAAAGAGAGGACATATGTATGGCTCCCAAGTATGCAAAAAAAGAGTCCAGAAAGTTTAGGACTTTTTGCTTAGAAGGTGTGATTCCACGTGCTCAGACACAGTGATATTACAAATGTTGAAAAGGCTTAATGGATCTGGAATTATGCAGTATATCACAGGTTCACAGGAGGTTAGTAGGCAATTGGCCCTAGAGCTCTTACAAGCCTAGCCATATTTATCCCGAGTTGCCCCAATTGTCAGTAGTTAGGTGAATGAAGTTTTCAGAAGTAAGGGTCTATGGTAGTTAGTACTGACTTCCTCTGTCCAGGAGGAACATGGGCACCACCCCGGGAGTGAATTTGCGGTGACCCATCCATTGATCTAAGTTACATTTGAAAAGGATCAGGTAGGGGCTCTGTTTCATGTGAACTGGAAGCTTCATTCAGAGAGCTGGCAGTCTCTGGAAGATGTATCTATCTCTCCAGCATGACCTATTCATGTCAGAGGCTAAGTTAAGATCCCTGGAGTGAGTGGCCCTCCTGCAGTTTGATTTACGAATGTGTAGCATTTCCATCAGGACCAGACCAGAGACTGCCCTGTAAGCCAGGCACAGCTCATCCCTTAGCAACCATTAGGAGACAGAATACAGTAACAAGGCTTTCAGTCTTTCTGTGTAAGACTTGTTTTGTGTATCCTGTAATTATTTGGTGAGAAACCTCTTGCGGTCTCACCGGTCGTTGCAGGTGTCTGGTGAGGTACATGCAAAAGGGAGCATTGTACTCAGTTATTAGTCTGATGGTGGCTGAGTCAACTATAATGGAATTATAACATCCTTAGATCTGGATGCGATGCCTTTACTTATAAGATGTGCCACATAGAAGGATTTCCTCACTACTATGGATACGTGGTGGTCAAAGTTCAGATTGCTATCAACCTGAGTACCCAGATGATGTACCACTGGGTCTACAGTTGGGGGGGGGGTGCTATCTATAATGTAATTAGCAGTGATGTCACCTTTCCCAAAGGGAATAATAATGCATTTTTTTGCATTTAGCTTTAATCTGTGGCTTTGGCACCAAACTCTGTATCATATATGGGTAAGAACTTAAGGAGCAGTGAATAAGCCAAACGGGTAGGACAAAGATTTGTGTTGCTTAGTTGTTGAATAAGAAATATCTGCAATCCCACTGCTGAATTCATCAGATCATCTTCTTTGTTATCTCGGATCAGATGAAATTAATATTTGTCATTGCTCTGCCTAGAAAAAGCAGTGAATTACAAAATATATCAGAGCAGAATTCAGAGGACACAGAATAGATATATTACTCTCCACTGATGCTAGCTACTGAGAAGTTACAAGACGCATCTCTTCATCACTTCTTAGTGAAGTATAGCAGTGAGGAAAAAGTTATTAGAATTGGTGCAGAAGCACCTAATTATGCAAACTGAGGAAGCAGCAGAGTATCGGGCAGCACAGCCGGAGAATATGAACCGGTGTTTTCCACCTGCATAGTTATTCGGTGAAAAAGCAAGAACTGGAAATATACTTCTAGTTTCTGAAGTCCATCCCAGATTATTATAGCCTGGGCCCTAAAATCCCAAGAGTGCCAATGAAAAGTACAGTGATAAAGAAACTGTCCATGAAAGTAAGACCTTCTTCATATGACTGAGGATCAAGACAACCAACAAACCCCTTATATTGATGAACATGGGATTATTTCAAAAGAGTATGTAATGAGCATCTGTCTCTTTAAATGGATTTTTTATGTATTTTTCTAAACTAAAGAAATATGTTGCAGTCAGGAAATAGGCTAATACTGTTAATAGTATTCATTCTTGAATATGTAATTGAATATGTTCTCTACGCTGTGAACAGCTTATGCTGAAATGAGCTAGGACTGTTTCTTGGAACATGCTGGGTACAATGTGCATGGAATATCTGCCTAGTAAAAGAGACATGTGACAAGAGGAAATAAAAATAACTAACATATGACAACTCCATCCACCTGGCAACAGACAGAGCACATAACAAGGACTTTGGACACTGCTTTATAAAAATACAGTGAATAGGTTGGTATCTTATTGTTGTTGTGTCTTTTGGCTTTTCCTGGTTAGGGGTCGCCACAGTGGAACTCCGGTCTGCTAATGATTGGTAGTAGATTTTTACATGCCGAGTTGCCAGCTCTGATGCACAACCTTCAATGAAGGTACGCCCATTCACGCATGTCTCCACACAGAAGACGCTTTAGCTGAGAATCGAACAGGACAACATCTTACTGTGAGGCGACAACGCTACTGCAGCACCACCACTGCATTCAGGATGGTATCTTATTGTATATAGTTTAATTAGTTAGGTATAGTTAGATGATGCTTAATTTTGTTTTTTAAATGTCTTTATTAAATTCTCATATTTTTTGACATAGGTACACATGCATTAATAGAAAAGAAAACAAAGCATTGTAAATATTTTTCATTGTTCATGCACTTTAAATACATTTTCTTTTTAACAATTATCATTCAGTCCAACATTTAATACAGTATTTTTTGTATAGTGGCTTTCCATTCTTTCTTCATAATCTTTTCTAATCTCCCCAGACTGATTATTATAGTTCTCATGCAGTAGTTTATATTCCCTACTAATTATCCCTTTTTTTCACTCCGAAGTGATTTGTTGATGTTGCAGAAGAGGCTTAGATCCCTAGACTGAGTATTTCTGCTGCCATTTGACTTGCTGGTGTGCAGTAAACATTTCAGTAATGAGTCGGAGGATGCCTTGTATGCCAGACACAAGTCAATCTTAGCAGTCTGTAGGATACCACATATAGTGACGGGTTTGAGTCAGTCCATGTAGGACATGTTGTTTAGGCTTTGTATCCTTTTAGTAAGGTATCTCTGTGGGTGTTCCAGTTGCACATGTTTGGACAGAGACATGCCAAAGTGGGCATTATATTCAATGATTAGCCCAATGAGGGCTGAGTAAAAGGGGACAATGACATCCCTAGATCTAGACACAATCCCTTTGTTTATAAGCTGTGCAATATAGAAGGACTTTCTTACAACAATAGACACATGTTGGTCAAAAGTTAGGTCACTGTCTACATAAGTTCTGAAACCCTGATTAAATGGGTCAACTTTTAGAGGCTTACTGTCAATGTGGTAGTTCAAGAATTACAAAAAAAAAATGCCTGTCTGCAGAGTCTCTGACCGTGAAAATCAAATTTCTAAGTTGTAAACCACAAGACAAACTTATATGAAAAAATAAACTTTTGAAACCAAGGAACCTTAAATATGAGCACTTTCATATTATTTCATATAGAACTTCATCAGATAAGTTAAAATGCATTAACTCAGATTTTATATGTATATAATTGCTTTGTACATCACACGATTGCCAACCCCTTAGACCAATTAAAGTTTTTTACAACATTTAAAGTGCAGTACAGCATTTGAATACCTCTCTTTCCATTAAAGTTTACAGACATCAAATAACAATCTGACAGTTACAAATAGTTTCCCAAAAACCAGTAGTACATAAATCTATTAAAATAATGATTAAAACTTAACTTATCGAATGCTTTCAATTTTAATAAACAACTGATAAAGGTTTGTTTGTTTAAACCTGGTGATATATATTGGCATTTAAAAATAATTGGCAATAGAGCTCTTGTTTTTCTAATATTAATGGCCAAAGTCTACCTCACATATTCAATTCAACTTTCTCAATAATAGTAAACTTAAAGCTATGTCCAAGATATTCTAAAACATGTTTTAGAAGTACATTATTTTCTTTATTCTTTTTTATCTAATGAATATGTTCTTATACTCTGTCCCTGAGTTTACATTCAGTTTTACCTATATAATATCCCAGGCATTGCTGGCACATAGCTGCATATACCACACCAGTTGTCTTAACAGTTAAACACACCAGGACACTTAAAAACAAACTCTACACTAGTTGTTTGACAATTAAACATACCAGGACACTTAAAAATAAACTCATTAATCTAAAATTGTGCGCCTACTAAAATGAACTTAGATGTGGAACAATTTCCACACTTTTTCATACCTACATCTTTGTTTTGTTCCCTCCCATATTGTCAAAACTTTCCAATATATTTTTCAAATTAAGTTTCTTTGCATAAACTACAAAGGATCTATCTCCAACTTTCATAAACACCAGTTGGTCTTTGCTTAAAATAAACCAGTTTTTTTTTAATAATATATTTTATAACCTCACTATCTACACTAAACATAGTGATTAAAGAACATTTATAACTTTAATTGCGGTCTGTTGTAATATTATTAAAGTCCATGGGATCCACTGACTGGGAATCATATTCCTCCCCTATATATAGTATCATTGCTTCTGCCAGAACCAAGGATCAGGGTAAAAAAAAACTTTCTATTTTGGTTATCACTTCATACATAGGTGCACTAATGAATGTGACAGGATATCCTCTCACTAAAAACATCTTTAATTTTAAGACATTCTTCTAAGAAGTTATAAAATAATGAAACCATACGAGAACAGCTCTTATGAACTGTCCCTTTAACCTAGTCTGTTTTTGAAAATGTGGGTTGAGCTCATATAATGTAAAGAGGCATTTGAATAAGTAGATTTTCTGAAAATCTGGGCTGTAAACTTATTAATTACATCTTTTTTCAACCAAATATCTAAATAAGCTATACTACTCTCATTACATTTATAAGTGGAAAATAAAAAATCAGTACTGTGGTTTAAATAGTTCATAAAACCCCCTATTTGTTCTTTACTACTGTCCCACATGATAAAGATATCATCCAAGAAACAGGTGTAGAATCTACAAAACTTCATATAAGGGGAATTAAACAAAACTTTTTCTCCCACTGTATCATTGTAATATCTGCAAAGATCCCATTGCCACCCCTTTGCATTGTAAAAAATATTTCCCTTCAAATACCAAGAAATTATTTTTCAACACTAAACTTAAAAGTGTTTCATATGTATTTCTTTTCTCTTGGGGTAACCCTTTTTCACAAAGGTATTCCACAAGCCAATCCACACCGGTGTTGTGTGGAATTGATGTACATAAATCTTTAACATCAATGGTAATAAAAATACAAAAATACAAAAAGTCTTGCCAGTTTTTGTTATTTGGTAATAAAAATACTCATTGCTGTATTCAAGTTGGTTAGTTTTAGCTAAAAAAAATCCCAAGAGTCCTTACATATTTGCATCTCCTGGGAAAGTAATGTTTTTAATTTCTCATCAAGGAGCATAGCACTGGGGTGTGTGATGGAACCCCTCGCGTCACCAATTTGACATACGGGAGGAAGTTCAAGACTTTTATGTACTCGGCACTTTAGGGCAAACCACGTTTAAATAATTATATTCATCGATACAGAGTTCTTGTTCTGTAAACATGTCACTTAATACAGATTTTACCCTTGTGTAAGCTGTATTCATTTCATTTAATGAGACATTTGAATAGGAATCATCAGACAGTAAATCAACCATCCTAGTACTATAATCAGCTCTCTTCATAATTATGAGCCCTCCTCCCTTATTGGGCTTCATAATTCATAAATTATTAATTGCTTTTCTTATAAAGTCAGATTTTCATAAACTTTCCATTAGTCACATCTTTGTTTGCAAAGTGCAAATCTTAAATCAATTTTGCACATTTTTCCAAACAATGCTAAAGTAGGAGGAACGGGGATTATATGTACTAGACACCCTTAATTTATTAGGTCCATGAAATCTACCTTCTAACAGGATGTTAAAGTTCAACTTTCTAATAAAGTACTTTAAATCCATAAGGATATGTGCTATATTTGATTGTCTTTCTGGCATGAAAGTCAAACCATGTGTAAAAAGATCCCCACATTCAACATTAACAATAAAATTTAAAAAATTATAAATTTTAAAGTCACCATTTTTGTGGGCAGTGATTTTACGTGTATAAAGTTCTGTTTGTAGTAGACCAATCGCCGTATTTAGTTCTGACTGTAATTCCTCCATCCTCGAGTCCACCACTGTGATTGGTCTCTCAATGGGGGTTGGGGTGGTCTTCCCAAATCCTATTGGTCATTGTTACACTGTGCCCTGAGACATTCAGATCGCCATAACAGTAGATATTATAAAGGGTCACTATAATTGAAATTATTGTTATTATCATTGTTGTCTTCATTATCTCCAACTTGTCCATTATTCACACTATCTCTTGGCAAATGCTGAATATCTAAACAAGAGGTAGTATTATTGCTGTTAAACTTGTAACTCCAAATTTGTGAAGAACGGGGAGTAGGGTAGGCAATATGATGGAAATATTCTCATCTATCTTGATTAAGTTTTTTTTTTTTTTTATTTTCTTTACCTTCATAGATTTAATCTGTTCCTCAATACTGGAAAAAATTCTCACATACTCAAATTTATTTTGCTCAAATTCCAAATCATGCATAATAATATTGTCCAATAAATTAATTTCAGAAATCAGTTAATCTATTAATTTTGCATTATATTTAATGAGCAATTCCATATACTCACAGCCATGATGGTCAAACATTCTCAGAAGTTCATTACGTAAGAGAAAGTCTTTCACCAAAGCTGTAGGGTAACGCCAAACATGAAGTCCTTTTGAGACCCTGTTCACATTAATGCATTTGAATAGAAATGCATTCTCCAGGTGTAACTTTTTGACTTTTAAGAATCACTCAACTGCTATACAAAATTGATATTGTTTTGTTGTTGCATTTCAGCCAGCTTGAAATCATCTTTTAACCATTCCTGTAACACTGGTAGGTTACTAGAAGATGAACCTCCTACATTTGAACCCATATTCGAATCACCAAGGGTCAAATTAGAAGAGAAAATAAAATGTCTTAAATGGGACCCATTGGCAACATCACGTCCACCTCCTTCCCTAGAAGTAGTGCTAGGGGCAGTAATGTCATCAATTTATTGAGAGAGTGAGTTGTTGAACTAATAAATTCAGGTTCCCAACTGTGCTCTGTAAATCTGTTGGGTCATTCTCAGAGAAAAGTGGTTGAGAATCAGTCAGTCCTCCTGCAGCCATGGCATGAAAAACGCACAAACTGACCAAGAAGTAGGAACGAACAAACAAACAAAAATTAAAAATCGCCTGTCCATAGAACTTTGAAAATCAAATTTCTAAGTTATAAACCACATGATAAACTTAATTGAAAAAATAAACTTTTGAAACCAAGGAGCCAAAATTTTTATATATATAATTACTCATACATCACATAACTACCAAGACTTCAAACCAATTAAACTGCTTTACAACATTTAAAATGCAATACAACATTTGAATACCTCCCTTTCCATTAAAATTTACAGACACTAAATAACAATCCGACAGTTACAAGTAGTTTTCAAAAAAACAGTAGTACATAAATCTATTAAAATAATGATAAAAACTTTACCTATCTAATGCTTTCAATTTTAACAAACAACTGCTCGAGATTTGTTCATTTAAACCTGGCCATATATTGGCATTTAAAAATTATTGCCAATAGAGCTCTCGTTTTTTTAATACTAATGGCCAAAGTCCACCTTACATATTCAGTTCACCTTTCTCAGTAATAGTAAACTTAAAGCTATGTCTGGGATATTCTAAAGGGTGTATTTCAGATCACTGAATCTCCAGATTGTCGAATCACACTTCATCGAGACAAATACAATGAAACCACCTAGCATCAAAAAGTGACATTATCAAACCTGACTTCATCGAACTGAAGGTACTTCCTGTTTCTCCATAGCAACACTATTAAACAGAACAGAGATGCTGTACATGTATACCTCACTGGGCGGCTTTCAGGTAGATGTGAACATGCTGTGGGTGTTTACCCTCATCTACAATCTAGTGCAATCTCTGAGTTAGTATAATTAATAATCAGGGGGTGTGGGGGTGCAGGGGGGCACAGTCCCCCCTGCAAAAATGTAGGACAGGATACTTTAGGTTTACAGTGTTTTGGGTGGTGGGTATGATGTAGATGAAGTTTGTATACTTTTGTTTTATAGTCCGGGGCTGTTTTTGATGAAGTCAGGTTTGATGTTTACAATTTTCGATGCTTTGCAGTTTCGTTGAATTGGTCTCGATGATGTGCGATTCGACAGTCTGGGGTTTTGATGGTCTGAAGTAGACCCATTTTAAAACATGTTTTGCAAGTGCATTATTTTCTTTTTCTTTTTTATTTCATAAATATTTTGGTATACTCTGTCCCTGAATTTACGTTCGGTTTTACAGATATAACATCCCAGGCATTACTGGCACGTAGTTGCATACACCACATTAGTTGTTTGACAATTAAACACACCAGGACACAAAAACAAAGTCATTAATCTTAAATTGTGCACCTACTAAAATGAACTTACATGCGGAACAATTTCTGCACTTTTTCATACTACACATCTTTGTTTTGTTCCCTCTAATATTTTCAAAACTTTCCACTATATTTTTCAAATTACATCTCTTCTTATAAACTACAATCAATGCTTTACTTAGGAATTCTTTTTTTTTTTTTTTTGCATGTTTGAAAGCAGGAAGGTTTGAGTTTACTCTGATATTAATGGGCAGGTTGTTCCATGTTTGGGAATGTAGATGATGATGTGGACGATTCTGAGTTGTAGATAGGTGAGGCGTTGAGACAGCTCAAGCCAGTTTAGAGAATGAAGGGGAATGCAGTGATGGTTATAGTGGTGGAATGAGTTGCAAATTTAGCTAGTTTATGATAGCAAGACTCAAGTCTAGTTTTTAGTGAGATTTGAAGATTAGTGAGAATAGGAGCACCATATGGTAGTAGGTAAGTCTTTGTTAGTGTAATTCTGGTAGATGTGTTTAAATAATAGATCTGAAGTAGGCACTTCATTTGTCAGCAACCTTTGGGATACGGATCCGATCTCGGATCCGAGCCGGCAACTTCTACCACAGCATAGATCCGAGCTCCTAGCCCCTCCCTTTACCCATAATCCCCTGCCAACCCTGACTGACCCCAGATCTAGTTTGCCGTGCTTCAAGCTACAAGCTAGGTTCCTGAGCTCCTGGTTGATCGAAACTTTGTGAGGAAAACATTTCCATTTTCTTCCTTTTTTCTTTTGCTGTGAGTGAGAGTGATTGGTTAGGTACCCTATAGCCCTTTTTTAGCTAACTAAATTTTATTTTTTGTTTTGTGATCCTTTTTCTCCTCCCTTCCTCGCTGGTCGTAGTGTGTGTGTGTGGTGTGTGTAGGGGCCTAGTGAGTGTGTTTTCCCTTTATTTAAAATGTCAGAGGCCCCTAAAGCCATTTTTTCTAACTGCACTGAGTGTGGCCATAAGCTTTCACTGGTGGATGGCCACACTCGGTGCGTTAGGTGCCTTGGGGTTGAACACCTCTCCTCTGGATGCGCGGCATTCAACCCCAGGGCACTTAAGGACCGGAGGGCGAAGCTGATTCTGGCGGGCCTTTTGCCCCCAGATCCGGCTCCGGCCTCTGGTGCTTCTGTGGCCGCTATCCAGCCTTCGGTGGCGGCCACTCCTGCCTCCCTCCCTCCGGTCGGGACTCAACCTCCCGCTTCGGCTCCAGAGGAGAGGGAGGCCAAGAAAGACAAGAGGAGAGAGAAGCACCATAAGCGGCGGGCTGAGGACTCCTCCTCGGCCCCGCCCGCCAAACGGGCTTCTCCCTCCTCGGATCCGATCCCCTTGCTTCTCACCGGGACCCGAGGAGGGGGTGACCCGGTCCTCATCGAGGCGGCACTCCAGGCCTGCCTCGGTGGCCTCTTCGAGGTCCACTTATAGCATGTCAGATGCAGACATGGACCAGATGATGAGGAGATTCATCCAGGCCCAGCTGCAGATGGGAGTGCTCTTGCCTCCCCCCCCTCCGGGGGGGAGCTCGACCCCATTCTTTGCTCCAATCGCTCCTTCTCTGACCCGTTTTCTGGGTTCAGAGCATTCGGAGCCGAGCCGCGTTGGATCCGGGGGTGGGTCGGAGCCAACAGTGCTGGGCACTTTGGCTCCAACTGTTCCCTCGAGTTTGTCGGATCCGACCTCTCGGAGCAGCAGGCCGAGCTTCGGATCCAAGGGATTTGGTGTGCCTTCGGCTCCATCCCTGTTGGAGCACGCGGGTCCTTCGGATCTGATGCTCTCGGCCCCGGGTCCGGTCCCCGCTTCGGATCCGGGTGGGAGTCGACTCTCAGATCCTATCGAGGGCGGCTCCCCCTCGGCTTTCACTGCAGTGGAGAGGGCACTGTTGAGTGCATCCGGACCTCCAGTCCTGGCTTCGGCTCCCCCCTGCACTCCCTCTCAGCTTGTCCGGGCTCCCATCACCCGGCCTTTGGGGCAGCCTGCTTCAGCGCCTCGGGGTGTTCCTTCGGAACATGACATTGCTGGTGAGACTTCCTCGGACAGCCCCCCCGAGGAGGTTCCTCACAAGTCTAAGTGTAAGAGGAGGCACGTGGACTTCCCCAAGTCCCTTATGGAAGATACAGACTTAGATGAAGGGGAAGGCTCCCCAAGGTCACCCCCCAAGGATGTCTCCTTTGGAGACATCATGGAAATGCTTAGGATCAGGGGGGGTTGGTCTGCCCCCAAGTCTTCCTCCAATGAGTCCGTACTCCTAGAGGCATTCGAAGCAGGGCCATCTACCTCTTGGGTGTCCCACCCCCGACCCCCTGGTGGACCTTATTGCCACCAGGGCTTGGAGGGAGCCGGACACTGTAGAGCCAGTCCCCAAGCATCTGGACAGGATCTTGAGTGCCCCCGCAGAGAGAACCCATTGGAGAAGAGGTCCCCCTCTGGATGCCATGTTGGTGGCGGCGGCCACCAAGAGAGAGTTGGCTCAGGAGAGCCCCACGGTCCACCCACCAAGCAAGGAGTCTCATGCGATGGACCGCCTTGGGAAGCGGGCCTTCAGTTCAGCAACCTTCTCGATGAGGGCGCTGATCTATATGGCACACATCATCCGGATGCAGCGGGATCTAATAAAAGAATACGCTGCCTCCCCCCCAGAGTCCATGTCGGAAGGCGAAAAACAACTGTACTCCTCCCGAATGTCCACTCTACAGTCCATTTCTAACACCTCTATGCGGCTTTTGTCTCACGCCACTGAGGGAGCCGCTAGAGCTGGTGGAGTCGGCCTGGTCATGAGGCGACAAGCCTGGCTCCGACATTGTGACTTCTCGGAACCCTTTAAGACGTCATTCGCGAATGCCCCCTTTGATGGTTCTGCTCTGTTTGGCAAAACCGTTCGCGACACTTTAGTCCAGAGCGAGAAAGACGGGAAGACGTTGTCTGCCATCGGAGTCTGCTTCTCTGCTCCCCAGAGGTCCTTTTCCAAGAACCAAAAGGGTCAGAAGAAGATGTGGGTCCAGAAATCGCATCAATTCCAGTCTGCTCCGGATAACCAGTCCTCTCGTGGCAGAGGAGGACAGGGAGGACGCCACCCTAGAGGCAGAGGGGGTCCCAGGAATTTTGGGTCCAGAGAACCCTTCTGTGAGAGGCCCACGCAGAACCCCTGAGGGGCTGCTCCACTCTGGAGGCAGTTGGGGGGCATTTTTCGAGGCATCTAGCAATGTGGGAGTCCATAACAACAGATCGCTGGGTGCTTCGCATCACATCCAGAGGTTACCAAATTCCCTTTATTGTAACCCCCAAAACCAGAAGCCTCCCCGACATACCACCCAGTCAGAGGGAGGCGGCTGCTACAGAAATTCAGCAGCTTTTACAAAAAAGAGCCATCCAACCCGTCCCCCCAGATCAGCTCGGATCAGGGTTTTACTCCAGGTTCTTTCTGGTGCCAAAAAAGACGAGGGACTGGAGGCCCATCCTCGACCTCTCCCTCTTGAACCTGGCAGTACCCAAAGAAAAGTTCCGGATGGTCACGCTGCAATCTATTCTCCCCCTGTTACGGGAGAATGATTGGATGTGCTCGATAGACCTCAAGGATGCGTACTATCACATTCTAGTGGATAGACGCTCCAGGAGGTTTCTCTGCTTCCGGCTGGGAGCCAGTCACTTTCAGTTCAGGGCCCTCCCCTTCGGTCTCACCTCAGCCCCCAGGGTGTTCACCAAAGTCTTAGCGGCAATAGCGGCCCACCTGAGACTCCAGGGAATTCAGGTCTTTCCGTACCTGGACGACTGGCTCCTTACCGCCCCAACAAGGCATCTGCTCTGTTCATGCAGGGATTACTTCCTCAATCTTGCTCCACGTCTAGGATTGATGGTCAACATGGCCAAATCCTTTCTGGCTCCTACACAGGTAATAGATTTCATAGGGGCGAGACTGGATTCCAAACTAATGCTTGCTTTCCTGACTCCAGATTGGCTTCAGAACCTGAGGTTGCATGTACAGGCCATCCTCCAACTTCAAGCTCCACCGGCGGAACTGGTCCAGAGGGCTCTAGGGTCCATGGCGGCAGCAATTTCTCTGCTGCCCTTGGCCTGTCTGAATATGAGGGTCCTGCAGTGGACCCTTCAGGTGCAATGGTCCCTGTCTCGCAACCCCCTGTACCATCCCATTCCCCTAAACAGGACTTGCAGAAGGTCGCTCGTGTGGTGGCTCCAGTCCCCGAGCCTCCACACGGGACGTCCATTCTCGATGCCTCCTCCCATCACCACAGTGACCACGGACGCTTCTCGCCTGGGGTGAGGGGGGCATTATTCAGGCAGAATGGTCCAAGGCACGTGGAACGACATAGAGACCTCCTTGCATATCAATGTCCTAGAGATGAGGGCAGTGCTTTTGACGTTGCAGGCACTTCACGACCTTCTTCCGATTGGGATGATTGCGGTACATACGGACAACATGTCAGTGGTCTGGTACATCAACAAACAGGGGGGAACCAGGTCTTATCCTCTGTCACGAGGCCATGAGAGTGTGGGAATGGGCGATATCCACCAACCGCTTTCTCATTGCAATGCACATTCTGGGACGGTCCAACATCCTAGCAGACAGGCTCAGTCGTACAATCCTGACCCCATATGAATGGTCTCTCAATCCTCTAGTAGCAGAGCGAATATTTGCCCAATGGGGGCAACCTTGTTGCGATCTTTTTGCCTCTCCCTCAAATACCAAATGCAACAGTTACTTCGCTCTAATCCCCCCTCTGGGGGAGTCCCCGAGAGACTCTCTAGTACATGCTTGGCCTCCCAGTCTTCTTTACGCTTACCCTCCACTGCCCCTGATGCTAAAACTTTTACAGAAAGTCAGTCGGTTGGGGAGCAAGATGATCCTCATTGCCCCATTCTGGCCTCGTCAGACATGGTTCCCGTACCTATGGTCTCACCTGATTCATCCGCCCTGGATTTTGGATCCCCTTCCGGATCTCATTACTCACCCCCTGGGTCTTCCAACCCCCAACCTGGTCAACCTCAAGCTGACGGCTTGATTGCTCCAGTTCCACTCCTGATAAGGACTCCCGGAATCTCCTCACCACTCAAAGCCATTCTAGTAGCAGCACACAAGCCATCCACCAGAAAGGTCTATCGGAGTAAATGGAAATGCTTTTCCATCTGGGCTGAGCATTGTCATTTAGATCCTTTTACAGCGCCTTTAACATCGGTTTTGGATTTTCTAACTACCCTTTTTCATCAGGGGGCTAGCTGTTCTACAGTCAAGGTGCAACTAGCAGCAATTTCGCACTATCATGTAGGGCATGAGTCTGGCCCTCTTATTACCTCCAAGCTCTGTAAAGCTTTCCTTAAGGGTACCTTCATCCTCAGACCTCCTGTCAGGGAGGTAGTACCCCCATGGGATTTATCTTTACTTCTACAGGCCTTGACAAGCCCCCCTTTTGAGCTGGCGGTCACGGTTGATCTCAAATACCTCTCTTGGAAAACGGCCTTTTTGGTGGCCATTACTTCAGCTAAAAGAGTCTCTGAACTTCAGGCTCTCTGTGTCAAACCACCGTATTTGACCTTCCATCAGGATAGAGTTTACCTCAGGATCAATCTGTCTTTTCTGCCTAAGGTATCTTCTGAAGCAAACATTAATCAATCTATTAATCTTCCCGTGTTCTTCCCCAACTATCAGAACAAAGGAGAATATAAGCTGCATTCTTTGGACGTGCATAGACAACTGTGCTTTTATATTCATCGAACGGCTGGTCATAGACAATCCGACCAGTTGTTTGTCTCCTTTGCCAAAACCAACCTAGGCAAGTCGGTTTCTAAAGTTACCCTGTCACGATGGATAGCTAGTTGTATTCTCTTAGCATATCAGAGTTCGGGAAGGCCTGCACCTCAGGGAGTCCGCTCTCATTCTACTAGGGCTGTTGCTACATCGGCTGCTTTTAGATCTAGGGTTCCCTTGGATGATATTTGTTCCGCAGCCACTTGGGCTTCATCCCATACCTTTATCAGCCATTACAAACTGGATGTTGTCTCCAGAGGTAGGGCGTCCTTTGGCTCTGCAGTTCTCCAGAATATCCTTCCATGAAGGCCACCCAAGATTCAAGTAGCTGGGGACTCTGTCCCAAGGGTTGCTGACAAATGAAGTGCCTACTTCAGATTAAGAAGTTATGTACTCACCATAACGTTCCATCTGAGTAGGTATCTTCATTTGTCTGCAACTATCCCACCCGCCTTCCCCCTAACCAATATGATTCTAAGTAGGAGTTGTCTTACATGAGTCCCTTCCGGGACACACTAGCAAGTTGTTATATGGGGCAAACTTGATCTGAGGTCAGTCAGGGTTGGCAGGGGATTATGGGTAAAGGGAGGAGCTAGGAGCTCGGATCTATGCTGTGGTAGAAGTTGCCGGCTCGGATCCGAGATCAGATCTGTATCCCAAAGGTTGCAGACAAATGAAGATACCTACTCAGATGGAACGTTATGGTGAGTACATAACTTCTTATTATGTCGATATACCATGCCCAGTCTTTGGTGTGTTAATACTATTTTGGATATGGAGATCAATTTTAAGGTTATCATCAATTAGTGAGATTAGTGAGTGGAATGACTTCAATTTCTGTGTTATTCTAGAAGTGTATTTTGTAGTTTGGTTTATCCAAATGGTTTGTTCTGGGAGTGAAAACACAGTAGTTTGGTCTTTTTTTGGTTTAGCAACAGCTGGGAGTCATTAAGCCATTGTTTCCAGGGAGGAAAAAGCTTCCCTGGTTTTATGGTATAGGTGGGACAGGTTATTTGAGGAGCAGATAATAATAGAGTCATCGGTGTATTGAATTAAAGAGCTTTGGTATGAGGCAATATGTAGATTATTGATAAAAATGTTAAAAAGAAGGGGGCCAATGATACCTTCAGGAACTCCATTGATAGTTGGGAGGTAGGGTGAGATGGAGCCTTGCCATTTTACACATTGATGCCTATTTGATAACTAGCTAGAGAACCAGCTGCTGCAGGATGAGGAGAGACCAAGATTAGAAATTCTGAGTAGGAGTTTGGAATGTGAAACAGTGCCAAAGGCTTTAGAAAGGTCAATAAATACTGAGGAAGCAATTTTGCTGGTGTCTCTAGGACTATTTACTGTATCTAGAAAAGCTGCTGTGTCACTATGGGCTGGCCTGAAACCATGTTGAGTGGGGGTGAAAAGTTAATTTTGGAGAAGATACTTAAGGAGTTGCTGATGGGCACATTTCTCTAATAATTTGGAGAGAGGCAATAGGTTGGCAGTAGGTCAGAAGTTAGATATTTCAGCGGATTTACCTTCTTTGTGCAGGGGAAGGTTGAAAGACTCTCCATATTGTTGGGACATAGGTTTTAGTAATTGATCTACTAATGAGTATACTGACTGGATAAGCTATTTCATCTGCTGCTATTTTAAGATATTCATCTATAAGATTATCTGCAACAACAGAGCAGGGTTTGAGTTTATGTAAGAGTTTTTTTATGTAATTTGGCGAGACTGGTTGTAAAAAAATTGATTATTTCTTAAGGAGTTATAGCTTGGTTTGATGAGGAGGGATGATGGATGTGAAGTAGAGGATGTATTTGGGGGTTGAATTGTTGACAGAGTATTATTAGGAGAGAGTTGAGTTGAGGCTGTGTGTGCACTGGAGCTGGTTGAAGTTACGTTGGCTATCAATAAAATATGTATTAAAATTAGTGGTGGTTTGAAGTAGTGATTTGTCAGGATGTAGATTTAGGCTGCTTTTAGATTCTGAGTTGAGTAATGAGTTTATGGTTGGACAAAATTGTTTGGATTTATTTTTGTTGGTAGCTTGGATGTTAATATAAAACAGTTTTTTTTGTCTTTAATTGTGGAGGTGCCTAATATCTTGTAGCTTAGAGGTGGTTTTGTTGCTTAGCCATCCTTTCCATGCTTTATTCCTATGTGACAGTTGTTTAGTTAAACATGGAGCTTGCTTTATTTTTTTTACTCTGTTGGAGCAAATGGGATCGACCATGTTAAGGATGTTCAGGAATGTGGTATTGAAAAGGGTTGCAGCATTATCAAGAGGTAGCATCTTTAGCCAAGTCCATTTAATATATTGCAATATACTGAGGAAGAATTGTTATTTTTATGTGGCTAGATTGTGTGTTGTTATAAAGTGATGCTCTTTGGAGGTGTGGGAAATGTTTCTATGAGTATATGCTGGTAAATGGTGACTTAGGGTATTGGGGAGGGTGCCAGCTAGGGTAAATTTACCTGGGTCAGAGATAAGGATCCAGTCTAATATTGAGCCATAGGTATAATTTTTGTCATATCTAGTTGGTGTAGTAATAAGTTGTGAGAAACCAAATATATTTCTTGGTGTTCTGATGTAAGGTTTAGCCAGTTTATATTAACGTCACCTAGGATTATAGTTTCATTAGAAATGGAAGCTGCTAACCAGGATAGAATATCCTCTGGTACTGGGATATTATGACCTGGTGAAATATATATTGTTATACACAGACTTTTTTTGTTCTTTACTTTTAAGAAGATAATAAGTAGATCAATATACCCAAAAGTTGTAATAAGGCATTGAAATGCCTAGGGTAAAATAATGCAACCCCACCAGCTTTTTTTTATGAAGTGTATCTACTATGATAGTGTTATAGCGGGGGGCGAGGGGTGGATTTTGGGGTCTTTTATATTTGGTTTAAGCTGTGTTTCTATAACAGCTAAGACATTGGACGTCTGTTCAGCAACCGAGGCTTGGAAATCAGTTATTTTGTTGCAGATATTTCTAAAGTTAATTGTTACTAAGTTTAATTTTTCGGTTTAGGATACAGTTGTTTGTGAGATGGGGTGGATTGGGGTGGATGTCTCCAGAGTGGGAGATGAAGGAGAAGTGAGTTAAAGAATGTTGAATGAGGATATATGGTTCTTTTTAAAAAAAATGTGATAATTATAAGTAAGGGTTTTGAAGTTAGTACGTAAAAGCTTAATTTTAGAGGAGTTTAATTTAGTGATATTAAATAAGCTAAGTGAGATATTCGAGTAGCTTGAAGTATGTGTGGCTGTGGAGATAGAGAGTGTGACAGAACCTATATGTCTGGCAGGAGACATTTCTTGTGTGGAAGTCATATATGTAGAAAAAACAAGCACAGTGACAAAAGCCACAATCCAGAAAAACACCAGCACAGGAGCCCAAAGGTGAGATTTGCAAAAGATTCCTTTATTCCATATACAACATACGTTCTGGTACCTCGGCAATTCGCCTTCTTGGAACATTTTACCATCAGAATACATCTTCCTTTTAAATGCTTATCAATTAAGCAATTAACCATTAAACCATCCCACATTTTTACTTAATCATAATACAATTCATTAAATACTAACAAATTCAATACTTTTACAAATTTTTAATACTTACATTCTTCCCCAAAATATAAATATAATTAAATCCATGGATGCCCTTGGTATATTTCTGCTGTACTCTTGCCAGTTTACTCATGCTAGTTTTCTTATAAGATTTCTGTATTGTTATGCTGTACTCAAGTTTGGGTCTAATGTAACTAACAAACAATGACTTCATCATTTCAGATTTCCTAGACTTTATAAATTGTTTTATACAACCTATAGTTCTATAACTATCATTAACCAATTGGTTAAAATGATTAGAAAAACTCAAAGCTGGATCTACCCATACACCCAGGTCCTTAAATGAATCTACAGTTTCAGTCACTGTGTGCTGTATTAAATAGTCACCTTTCAGTTTATGTCTCTCAAATGTCATCATCATCTTCTTTCGGCTGTTCCCATTAGGGGTCACCACAGTGGATCATCTGTTTCCATTTCTTCCTGTCCTCTGCATCATGCTCTTTCACACCAACCACCTGCATGTCCTCTCTCACCACATCCATAAACCTTATCTTAGGCCATCCTCTTTTCCTCTTACCTGGCAGCTCCATCCTTGGCATCCTTTTCCCAATATACCCAGCATCCCTCCTCAGCACATGTCCAAACCAACGCAATCTCGCCTCTCTTGCTTTGTCTCCAAACTGTCCAACCTGAGCTGACCCTCTAATATACTGATTCCTAATCCTGTCCATCCTAGTCACACCCAGTACAAATCTTAACATCTTTAACTCTGCCACATCCAGCTCTGACTCCTGCCTTTTTGTCAGTGCCACCGTCTCCAACCCATATAACATAGCTGGTCTCACTACCCTCTTGTAGACCTTCCCTTTCACTCTTACTGGTACCCGTCTGTCACAAATCACTCCTGACACTCTTCTCCACCCATTCCACCCTGCCTGTACTCTCTTCTTCACCTCTCTTCCACACTCACCATTACTCTGAACTATTGATCCCAAGTACTTAAACTCATCCACCTTTACCAACTCTACTCCCTGCATCCTCACCATTCCTCTACCCTCCCTCTCATTTACACACATATATTCTGTTTTAGCCCTGCTGACCTTCATTCCTCTCCTCTCTAAAGCATACCTCCACCTCTCCAGGGTCTCCTCAACCTGGTCCCTACTCTCACTACATATCACAATGTCATCTGCAAACATCATAGTCCACGGGGCCTCCTGTCTGATCTCATCTGTCAACCTGTCCATCACCACTGCAAATAAGAAAGGGCTCAGAGCTGATCCTTGATGTAATCCCACCTCCACCTTAAACGTATCTGTCACTCTCACCGCAGTCCTCACCAATGTCATACTACCCTTGTACATATCCTGTACCACTCTCACATACTTCTCTGCCACTCCCGACTTCCTCATACAATATTACAACTCCTCTCTAGGCACACTGTCATATGCTTTCTCTAAGTCCACAAAGACACAATGCAACTCCTTCTGACCGTCTCTTTATTTCTCCAACAACACTCGCAGAGCAAACATTGCATCTGTAGTGCTCTTTCCTGGCATGAAACCATACTGCTGATCACTAATCATCACCTCCCTTCTTAACCTAGCTTCCACTACTCTTTCCCATAACTTCAAGCTGTGACTGATCAATTTTATCCCTCTGTAGTTACTGCAGCTCTGCACATCACCCTTATTCTTAAAGATAGGTACCAAAACACTTTTTTCTCCACTCCTCAGGCATCATCTGACTTTCCAAAATGTCATTAAACAATCTGGTTAAAAATTCCACTGCCATTTATCCTAAGCACCTCCATGCTTCCACTGGTATGTCATCTGGGCAAATAGCCTTTCCATTCTTCATCCTCTTCATAGTTGTCCTTACTTCCTCCTTGCTAATCTGTTTCACTTCCTGATTCACTATCCCCACAACATCCAACCTTCTCTCTCTCTCTCATTCTCTTTATTCATCAGCCCCTCAAAGTACTCTTTCCATCTACTCAACACACTCTCCTCACTTGTGAGTACGTTTCCCTCACTATCCTTTATCACCCTTACCTGCTGCACATCTTTCCCAGCTCTGTCCCTCTGTCTAGCCAATCAGTACAGGTCCTTTTCTCCCTCTTTAGTGTCCAATCTCTCATACAACTCTCCATATGCCTTATCCTTAGCCTTTGCCACCTTTCTCTTTGCCATGCTCCTCATCTCCTTTATACTCATGTCTACTTTTTTCATCTCTTTGACAATCCCACTTCTTCTTCACCAGCCTCTTCCTCTGTATACTCTCCTGTACTTCCTCATTCCACCACTGGGTTTTCTTGTCCTCCTTCCTCTATCCAGATGTCACACCAAGCAGCTTTCTAGCAGTCTCCCTTACTAGCTCTGCTGTAGTTACCCAGCTATTTGGTAACTCTTCACTTCCTCCCAGTGCCTGTCTTAACTCTTCCCTGAACTCCACCTCACAATCACCCTTTTTTAACTTCCACCATTTAATCCTTGGCACTGCTTTCACACTCCTCCTCTTCTTCTTGATCACCAACATCATCCTACAGACCACCATTCTATGCTGCTTAACTACACTTTCCCCTGTCACCACTTTACAGTCTCTAATCTCCTTCAGACTGGCCCTCGTACATAGGATATAATCCACCTGTGCGCATCTTCCTCCACTCTTGTATGTCACCCTATGTTCCTCCCTCTTCTTAAAATACATATTCACCACAGCCATGTCCATCCTTTTCGCAAAGTCCACAATCATCTGACCCTCTGCATTCCTCTCCTTAACACCATACCTACCCATCACTTCCTCATCCCCTCTGTTCACTTCACCAACATGCCAATTGACGTCCACTCCAATCACTAGTCTCTCACCCTTGGGTACACTCACCACCACTTGATCCAACTCACTCCAAAATTTTTCTTTCTCATCCATTGCAAACCCAACTTGTGGAGCATATGCACTAACAACATTCATCATTACACCATCAATTTCAAGCTTCATAAACATCACTCTATCAGACACTCTCTTCACCTCCAAAACACTCTTGGCATACTGTTCCTTTAGTATAACCCCTACCCCATTTCTCCTGCCATCCACACCATGATAGAACAATTTGAACCCACCTCCTATACACCTGGCCTTGCTTCCCTTCCATCTGGTCTCATGCACACACAATATATCAACCTTCCTTCTCTCCATCATATCAGCTAGCTCTCTCCCTATACTAGTCATACTGCCAACATTCAAAGTTCCTACCCTCACCACTACACTCCTAACCTTCCTCCTCTCTTCCTGCCTTTGGGCATGCCTTCCTCCTCCTCTTCTCCTTCGGCCAACAGTAGCCCAATTTCCGCCAGCACCCTGTTGGCTAACAGTACTGGTGGCAGTTGTTGTTAACCTGGGCCTCGACCGATCCGGTATGGAAATATGAAATGTTCTCCGCATAAGTCATTTGGCAGAGGTTTTATGCCAGATGCCCTTCCTGATGCAACCCTCCCCATTTATCTGGGCTTGGGACTGGCACAAAGAAATGCACTGGCTTGTGCATCCCCAGTGGCTGGATTTATGTCTCTCAAATGTCATATGCTTATTTTTTGATGTATTTATCAGCATATAATTCTCCTGTGCCAAAATGGTCAATTTAGTCATTCTTTTGCAGAAATGCCTTATCTGTAACACATGTAGTCATTTTATCTTAGTTCATGTCATCTGCATGTAGACTGTAGAACACCTTAGATTAAAAAGTTAGGTTTGAAAGATACACTCTAACAAGTAAGGGCCTAAGACAGTGCCCTGTGGGACACCCTGACAGTAACCAAGAACTTCACCTTTCCATTTGCTGTATGATACTTGCCATGTCCTATTTGTAAGCCACCCAGTTATCCATCTTATCAAGAGTAAATTGATACTTAGTTATTGTAATTTATTGATCAATGTTTTGTGTATGACCCTTCAAATGCTGAAGTTAAATCTATATAAATTACATCACAGCACAATTTTTCATTCATAGCTGTTATATTGTTATAGAACATCATGCTACAGGTGCTACTAGATCTATTTTCAACATATGCATGCTGACATATGGTTTCAAGTCCCAACCTATCCAATTCTGACAGTAACTTATCCAATATTACCTTCTCCATTATTTTTCCACAAGATGAAAGTAGACTTATGGGTCTATATGACTCTAGATTTGTTTTACTCCCCTTTCCCTTAAAGACAGGTTTAATAAGCGCATATCTCGATTCTTGAGGAATCTCCCCATATTTATATGACCTAGTAAATAATAGATATAATGGTACTGTAAGTTCTTGCTGCAGTGTTCTCAGGTTATTATTATTAATTCCGTCTCCTCCCTGTGCTTTGTTTGGATCCAGTTTTCATAGTTCTTTTTCAATATATAATCTAATTTGATTGCAGTATCTGAGGTTACCTGGATGTCACTAGGACAACTTATCACCCCCTTTGTGGAGCCAAACTGTTTTGCATATGATTTTGTAAATAGATCTATAATCTGTTGTGTCTGAGAATAAATTTTAGAATCTACATACAGCTTATCAGTAGATAGTTTTAATATTAAGGTCTTCCTAATGGTAGTATTGAGAGTGGGTTTGGGATGAAAAATAAGTTTATCTTATGAGGCTCACTAGCCTTAGTTTGGATTCAAGGTTGTTAGAATTAATTGGCACCTTTTGTAATGTACTTAGTACTGTACACAAGCCATTTTAAGGTTTAGTTTCAGAGGTAGGTTTGTAAATTTCTAGATATACTATAATCTTTATCTATCAAAGTAATACACTATAGCTATGGCAGAAAAATACATCTAGTTAGCAAGAATGTACCGTACTGGCAAATTCTGTAGGTCACAACTCCGACCTTCTTGAATGTATTGCAGGGAAGAGGGTACCACAGACTGGAACTTGGTAGAGAGGACTTATTTAGCACCTGTTTGTCATGCACATAGTTCCTGGGATGTGGTGGAGAGGGTTTACCCCAAATTTAACATACAGAAGAGTGAAAAAAATCAAAGTACAAAATAAAAGCTTGCTACTTTTTATTTGGTAGGCCTGAAGCCTAGCAGTCCAGTACCATGAGACCATGAGCCGTGTGTGTGTGTGTGTGTGTGTGTGTGTGTGTGTGTGTGTGTGTGTACATGTATGCATGTAATTTATGTATGGGTATATTATGAACAGCACTTTTTGTTCTCACTGGAACCTGCTATAGTATTGTTTGTTATCATTCTATATAGTTCTGTTACATTTTGTGCATTTACTTATTGTTTGTTTGCTTTTTGTACAGTTCCACAACAAACAATTGTCATTTAATTGACATGCAATTACTCAACCTTTGGTCATCTAAAGCTTGAAATAGTGACACTGTAAAGATTACAAAAACATATATATATATGTATATATATATATTGCTGAGGAACAAGACCTCCTGCACCCTAACATGGTAAAAGCTCCCATTTCCCAAACCATAGCTAGATAGAGATATAAGTCCAAGGTTGTACAGTCATGGACAAAAGGGAAAAACTGAAACGCACACACACACACACACACACACACACACACACACACACACACACACACACACACACACACACACTCACACACACATATATATATTTACACACACACACACACGCACACACACACACACACACACACACACACACACACACACCTCACCTTCTTCCTCATTTGCAGAGTCTGGCAAACGTCAAGCAAGGATGACGTCTGTGACACGGCCAGTGTTAATATACTGACAAAATCGACAACAAAAAGCAAATATTCTTCCTGGTTCAAAGTTTCTGTACAAAAGCAGGCTGTAACAAATTGCAGCTTTCCCAATCTGTATATTCTTCTGTAACTGTGCCATTTGTATGTACCATGTACTATAAGTCTTATGCCTTATACTATAAGTCTGATGCCACAATATGAAGACAAGATGATCAATTTCAGCAATTGGCTTAAGTACTGGTGTCATTCAAAGGGGATCCAATGCCTGTCAGCTTGGGATGATATGCTCGACAAGCCACGATGCTTCGCTAGGGACGGCTTGCACCTGTCACCCCTGGGCTTTCGGATATTGGCAAAGGCTCTTGCTACCCCCATAGTGTCTTTTTTAGGCAAGGCTCAAAAGACAAACCCACCTCCATAGGTATCACAAGGGATAAGAAACTAAGAGTAATGCTACTCAACGCCAGAAGTCTAAACCTCAAGATGCACGCACTTGAAACTCTCCTTAGCATGGAGAACATCGATATCTGTGCAGTAACAGAAACCTGGTTCAGGGCTCCGAGAGCACCCCAGCACTACCAGGTTATACCTCATACCATGCTTTTCGCCCCAAAACTTGGACCGAACCACAAAAGGAGGGAGTATCGATATTCATCAAAGATACCCACACCTCCAGGTTGGTGGCAAAGCACGAAGCATCAGAGACTATCCATGTGCAACTAACAGTGGGTAAAACTGCCTTCCAGTTTATAGCCTGCTACAGACCACCCTCCCAAACCCAGGAACCCCACTCGGCCTTCCTGAGAACACTGGAAAATATGAAGGTCTCTCCGAACACCATTATATTGGGCGACTTCAACTACCCAAACATAGACTGGGAGCATTACTCTAGTTCCAACACCCTAGCCCAAAGGTTCCTAGAATTTATAAACTCAAATGCTATGGAACAACTTGTTACCACTCCCACAAGAGGGGAAAACATACTGGACCTGATCATCACCAACATGGGGACTCTATGCTCCAGACCAGAAGTGTATCCCTCACTGGTAAGATCAGACCATAAACTAATCTCACTGGATATTCACATCCCGACCCCACCCCCTGCCCAGAAAACCACAGTGAAAAACTTCTCTAAAGCAAATTTTACACTCCTCAAAACTGAGGTGGAATCCTTCAAAGCCCCCGGGCCTGTGGAAAATATGGCCCAGACTGCAGAATCCTTTATAAACGCATTCTATGAACACCTTCAGGAATGCATGGATCATGCTATCCCAAATAAAACCAAGACCCAGTCCTCCAAACGCAGACGTCCTGTCTGGTGGACCCCAGCCATAAACAAACTATACAATAGAAGGAGGAAGCTACTAAATGATAAAGCAAAATCCCAAAAAGGGAAGGCATCACTGATCAGTATTAGCAAAAAACTACGGGCACACATAAAATTGTCTAAGGCCACCTTCGAGAGAAAAATTGCACAGGACACTAAGGATAATCACAAGGCTTTCTTTAGTTATGTTAGGAACCTGGGTGGTAATTCCCAGATATGCTCAGAATTAGTCCAAAATGACAAAAAATACACTGAACCCACAGACATTGCCAACATCCTAGCTGACAGGTTCAGCGCAAACTCCCCTCCCCACCAAAAGGGCAAATATCTATCCCAGCAGAGTGCTGCCCCCCTGACATCTCAGATGCTCAGGTAAGAGCCGCCCTCTCCAAAGCAAAAAACACAGCATCAGTGGGACCAGATGGTGTCCCGGGCTGCGTCCTACATGAACTCAAAGAAGAGCTAAACCCAAACATAAAACTACTGTTCAATCTCAGCCTTACTACAGGATATGTGCCCAAAGAGTGGCGTACAGCAACAGTGGTCCCTCTCCATAAAGGTGGTGCCTCAACGGATCCTGGAAACTATCGCCCCATAAGCCTGACTAGCTTGGTCTGCAAAGCTATGGAAAGGATCATCATGGACCTCATAAATAAAGATATTGGGGACCTACAAACACTGGATCCTACCCAGTTCGGCTTTGTTAAGGGCAGATCCTGCCTCTTAAACCTGGTTGATTTCTTTGAAACAGTCACCAAGGCCATTGACGAGAGGAAGGTGGTCCACACAGCCTACCTGGACCTTGCAAAAGCCTTCGATACAATACCCCACTCGGGCATTATAGATAAGCTCACCAGCTTAAATATAAACCCCTATGTCACTAGATGGATTGCAAACTGGCTCAAGGACAGAACCCACATGGTTAGAATTGCTGGAGCCATGTCAGACTCCAAACCAGTTACAAGTGGTGTCCCACAAGGCTCAGTCCTGGGACCTCTCTTGTTCGGTATATATTTCTCGGAGGTACAGGCCAACACGGAAGGACTGTGGCTGACCAAGTTTGCAGATGACTGCAAACTGGGCGCCATAATCGACTCTCCAGCCGACACAAGCATCCTCCAAAAGGGCCTCATAGAAACAGACAACTGGTGCCAGAGCCATGGCCTCAAGCTAAATGCCAAAAGTGTATAGTCATCCCCTTTGGCAAAAACAAAGTGCCCACAAATTACCACATAGGTGGAAATCCATTAAGTACAGAAGAAGTAATTAGGGACCTGGGGACCCAAGTTGATAGCAATCTCTCATTTGACAACCACGTGGCCAAAGTGGTTAGAAAAACATTTTATATAGCCCACCTAATCATGAAGGGATTCACATCTAGATCAGGGAGGTCATTGTGCCTCTTTACTCATCCCTCATCAGGCCCATAATTGAGTACAATGCCCTTTTGGGATGTACCTTACCAGACACCTGCAGCAACTGGAAAGACCCCAAAAGTACCTCACCAAGAGGATCAAAGGGCTCAAACAGATGCCATATGCTGCCCGGTTAAAGAAACTCCAGCTCTACTCAGTGGCATACCGCCTGTTCAGAGGCGATCTGTGCCTGACGTATAAAGCCATGTCCAACCCGGAATTAATGGACATGCTGCACCTCAGAAAATCCAAATCCCATCGAGCTACGCGCTCGAGAGACTTGAACCTCAGCACTGAAATAAATAGGACATGCTGGAGGGACAGATTCATAACCCAGAGGCTCCCTTCACTCTGGAATAAAATCCCAGTCCAGGTTAGGCAGAGTCCCTCATTGACTCTCTTCAAGAGGAATCTTGATGAGTGGATGGGAGATCGTAGGTTTACCCCGGGTATCACTTCTGTGTCACTGTTAGATAGAGGCACAGTATACTAACCTCGAAAAAGGGCGTAGCAAAATAAATTTAAAATGGGTGGCGAAAGCCAAACACATTCTGGCTAGGCTTATAAATGCCCTGGGGCAGATAGCCTAGTATGAACCTATGAACCTATGAACCTATATCTGTAAACTGTTCAGCTTCTTACTTTTTGTAATATTTCTATTCTTTGAGCTCAGAAAACAACTGTCATAAGTCAGTCTGGATTAGTCCTAATCAACATATAGTAACTAAATATAAAATAAATATACATATGCATGTAGCCGGTGCATCTGTACTCCTTGATTGTATATTTGATTGTATACAGGTGTATTTGTGCCTTGTTAATAGCTATTTTGTGTCTTTTGTGGAGGTAATGGCTGAAAACTGTGTGTGCAGGATCATTCCTCTCACCTGGTTGTCAGGTGAGCAGTCAAAAGGTACTGCTGTTACAGACACTACATCTGAAACAATAGATAGCCCTGCCATGGATGAAGCTACAATGAAAAAGTTCAAATATCTTGCTTTTTAGCCTGAACATTCTCCCATATTGTTTCTTAGTTAACATGCTCCAAGTTCTAGAATATTTCACATTTAAAGATATCAAAATGAAGAAGTCTTAAGTAGTACTCGTCTGTGAGGGATACCTTCATTCTGGCATGAATGGTGCTAGAGACTGTTTGATGACCTCTCTGGTGGTCTTAATGAAACAGATTTATTTATTCTTTGTTGACTGGGTTAGTCTCACTAGTCTAGTGGCCTGTTTTCAGGGGAGATCTAAGATGGTATTTCTACTACTAGGGGAAATTTTGGCCAGGTATCAGGGAACTTCCCTTACTCTTTTCAGTAGGTGCTGTGGTAGGATCCTTTACATCCACCTCAGCTACCACCAGCTCAAGCAGATAGCATCACAGTTTAACATCTCATCCAAAGATGAATGGCAAAGGTCTACAGATAGTCATGTGTTTCTACATGTGTAGGTACAACATATATTCTCATCAGAGATCTTTGCACTTAAACAATAATGAAAGGACATTTGGGAAGCTAAATATAATTAGTAATCAATTGAAATAAACTTAGATGTACAGTAGTGCAACATTTTAGAAGAAAATTAGTGTAAGTCTCTTCAGATGTCCACAGTAAGATGTCTTTAACTAAAATATTATTTTCAAAAAAGTAAATATAATTCTAACCAATAAACAGCCTTGTTCTTAGGGAGTGTATAACAAGGAAGGTAGCAAGAGATCCTGTAGAGGTACTAGAAATATTTTGGAAATTTTATGAAAGTCTGTATAAAGCATATAAATATGGAAATCAAGAAAAGGTAAAAATGGAAATGTTTATGGAAGAATTAAATATGCCACAGTTAGAGGTAGATGAGGCTCAAATACTAACAGTTAGGATAGGAGGAGATGAGATAAAATGTTGATGTATAACCAATCCTCATGAATAGATGGTATTTCTGTAGAAGTTTGAAAGCTAGGAGGGAAAAATGATAAAGATCTAGAAGGTTTTGTTTAATAGTATTTTAAGAGGAGAAACAGCAACATCCTGGAAGAAAGTTGTGATGGCTGTAATACCTAAAGAAGGTAAAGGCCCATCAGATCCAGTCTCATATAGGCCCATTTGAATCCTAAACCATGATTATAATGTATTTATGTCTATAATGGCTAAAAGTATGGCAAAGGTGATGCCAAAATTGATAGATATAAATCAGTGTGGTTCTATGGAGGGGAGGCAAACATTTGACAGCATTAACAGAACATTTACAATCCAGAGGGAAGCACCACTGTTGCTGGTGGGTCGTGATGCAGAGAAGGCATTTGACAGAGTAACCTGGGAGTTTATGAGCAGGGCAATTGAAACATTTGCATTCTGTGATTAAATTATAAAAATGGATTAGGAGGATATATGAGGGATCAGTGGTGAAAATTAAAATGGATGGGTTCCTCACTGATAAATTGTTTGAGAAGAGGAACCAGGCAGGGGTGTCCTCTTTTCCCTTTATTTCCATTTTATTTGGAACCATTGGCAAAGAAAATAAAAGATTCCGAAATTCAAGGAACTAATTGATATGGTAGTCAAGAAAAGCTGGCTCTATTTCAGATATTATTTTATACCTGATAAAAAAACAGAAAAGGACATTTCAGTGTTGTGGAACATTTTGAAGCAGTTTCAAATATTTTTGGGATACAAAATTAATGAAGGTAAAACAAAGTCAATAGCTGTAAATTATGTACCTACACATGAATTGGTTCAGCAGTATCCATATTTATGGGGACATGATAAAATGAAGTTCTTGGGGATACGGATTAAAGGATGCTGGTGTGGCAGCTAAGGATATGTGGGAAGAGACTAAACAAAGATAATACAAAATCTGAGAAAGTGAAAACCCTGCTATATGGATACCCATAGTAAGATACAAGCAGTTAAAATGAATTTAGTCCCTTTAGTTTTATACACAGGTCAGTCATATTTTTATCAACCTGAAGAGAAGTTGTGGATAGCAATTAATAAAAAGCTGAAGAAGAGTGAAGTGGGATAAGCTGATTCTTGCAATAGAATAATGTGGTTTGGGATTACCTAATTTGAAGGGGTATTTCAGAACAGCAATGTTAAGGCTCCTATACTTTGCAAAATGAGAAACCTATAATTCAAAGTGGAAAGGGATGATGATAAAACAAGGGGAAAGCTCAAGAAACAAGGAGATACTGGGATTTTGGATGCAGATCCTTAAGCAGGATAACAATAACCATACAGAATATTATATTCATAAAGTTGCAGAAAGTATTCTAAGAGCTAAGCCAACATGGGAATGGAAAAGGGAGAGATTCTGCCAATAGGGATGGCTGCAATTAAGGATACAGACAATAGGCAAGAGGAGGATGGAATATATTGGAGAAAACTGGCAAAAGAACCAAGGTACTGGGAGCAAACAACTAGAGAAGGAAAGGTAATACAATGAGAAGAGACCAAGAATTTATTTAGACTGGAGGCTAGAGATTGCCTTCCCTATCAAGGCTTGATCCCAGAGTATAGGAAAAGAGAAAGAAATAGGGGGATTCTAAGCAGAAGACCAGGATTAGTAGAGTTTTTAGGAGAAACTAAAACAGAAGTTGCTGTTTAAAAATCAATAATTAGTAGAGCATATAAAATATTGCACAATAAATATAAGAATCAATCAGAGGAGGTTAGAAAGGACTGGAAAGAGAAACTGGATAAACAATGCACAAAGAAACAATGACAGGATATATGTATGTCTCCTAAATATGCAACAAAGGCTAGACGTTTAGCATCTTTGCTTGGTAGTGTCTACATAGGCATTTTTATACTCCAAGTAGACTCCAAAGAATTTTTCCTCAGGTAGACAGCGCAAGTGTTGCAGGTATGATGGGGAAGAAAGGGATAATTGGGAACATATTTTCTGAGAGTGTAATGAGTTGGCAGACTTTAAAGATTCCCTGCAGACTACTCTGTCAGAGATACTGGGTAAGCAAATTGGCATAACTAAGGAAATTATATTTTGAACTATGATACGGAGTCAAAATTGCCTCGATGTAGAAAGGCCTTGCTGAGTCTAATTATGGTGGCTACTAAAATAGCAGTTATTAGAAAATGGAAATCAGAGTCTAAACCAACTGTACCAGAAATAGTGAATATAGTAACTGAGATAAAACAAATGGAATTGGGATCTTTAAAAAAAGGGTAGGAGCAAATTACATGGAAAAATGGGAATTGTGGGAACAACACATACATAGGAGGAACAAGGTTTAAAATAAGGCAGGATTTGAATGAGATTTATAATGTCTGACTGACAGTAACTGGATAGATTATAAGCGATGTATAATGTTTGCAACTAAAATTATGTCATTATGGTTTGTTTTCATTTATATAAATGTATGATTGCCTATGTCATACGTGATAATTTAATAAAATGTTTCTTGTTTAAAAAAAAAAAAAAGTGTTAGTTATGTTATGATGAATGGTGGTCCAATTCTGCCAAAACTATAAATGCATGATGTTGAAGTTTTAATGATTTAAATATATTATATATCATACACCATACAATAATAAAATGGTAAATAACAATAAACAGCCTTGTTTTCTCTTTGCAACAGGAATTAAGTTAACGTCATTTCCCTTGTTTGGACAGCTTAATTTAAGTTTTTGCAGAATGCTGAGGAAAGTAGTTTTTTTACTGTACTGTAGTCAGAAAATGTGCAGTCTCTCAAGGACAAACATGCATACAAAAAAGGTCAGAGATGCCCAGAGTCAAGACAAGTGGAATCTTTGAACCAACAGTTTCTTTGAACTCTGGCTTTGTTCCTCCAGCCCGGTGCAGTGGACGAGTTACTGTTAAATCTTTTTTTTTTCAAATATAATTTTTATTTCAATTTTTCTTTAACTGCAATGAACAGTACAGTACGAGATGAACATAAACATAACAATGTAGTTACACAGAATTGAAAAACAAATAATGCATAAAAAATTACAAGGTATATGTGATGACTGACCTTGATATTATAGAAAGACAAAGAAAAATAATAACAGACATTCTTTTAATTATAATAGACATTAATAAGAGGCAAGCATGTCCTGTAATGTTGAGTATGACTTAGATTTCAAACAAGTTATCTAACAGCTAGTCATTAATATTGACAGTACAGCGTTAAACATTGTTATTTTCTCAGAAGGAGTATAACCATATACCTGAGTCTATCAAGGCAACTATTTACATTATTTACACTGGGTTGTCACTCATGCAGGTTGTCATAGAAAAGTTCATAAGTTGATAATTTTTACATGCAATAGTGATAGATACAAAGGCCTATGTACTAGAGGACACTTTGATAAACTGAATGGATATAGCACAATCTTGTAAAAAGGTTGATTGTAGCCTTTATATGGAATTAAGTAGGAAAATTACTATTTAGTGGGGAATAGGAAAGAAAAATAAAGTGCTCTAGCTAACTTAGTGAGAATCTAGCTAAGAACCTCTATAAGTCTTTTCCAGTATTTCTGGAAGTTACTGTTAAATCTTAAATCAGAACTGTTGGCAAAGTATTGCATGCTTGTGTTTTTGAGTAGTGCTCCACCTACTGTTGTATTAAGGGATTGATGATACAATGTGATGTGAAACCACAAGATGGCACCAAAAGTCATGTAAAAAAATCAAGGTAACTTGATTATTTTTCTTCTTAAGTTTTTTTTTTTTTTTTTTTTTTTTTTTTTGCCTTTCCAGTTTCACAACCGTGTATTTGAGCATGCTTAGTTAGATCAGTCATAAAAATGACTCTTGCAATCAGCTGTCCCTGTACGTGCACTGAGAGACAAACGTGCGTGCACACACACACACACACACACACACACACACACACACACACACACACACACACACACACACACACACACACACAGTCATGAATTCTTTAGAACAAGGAAGGGAGTGGGGGTTGGGAAGCCTAAGATCCTGCAGTGATCAGTAAGTCTGTGTAAATAAGGAACTTGGGAAGATGTGCCTGTTGGTCTCTTCCTGCCACATGACCATGTGTTACTATTTGAACTTAAAAAATAAATAAATAAATCACATTGTTTACCCCTATGTTCTCCCTGTCTCTCAGGAGCTCTCCTGCCCTTCCTAAAATCCTTGTGTGACAGTAGTGCAGATTTAAAGTATTACAAAACAGTACTATAAAGCCATAAAGTTATAGACATGTTCTTCATAAAATATATACTAACGTGGTTTATCAATGTTTCAGATGAAAACTGTCAGCTACTTTTGTTATTTGCAACAGATTGTTTTGATTGTTTCTGATTCTGGAGAAAAGAAGTTGAGAGTCATGAACAGTTCATTATTAAGTGTAATTTATGAATAAGAGAGGTAGACCAGATTTTTTATGATTTGCCAACTGTTTGACTCTAAGCAAGCAAGTATGTGCTCCTAGGTCACCCTGAAAAAGAGGTAGTTGGGTGTAGTGGGTTTACCTGGTTAACAAAATACATGAAATTAAATAAAAATAAATTAAAATTAAATATTTTGGTGTCCAAGCCCAGTTTATCTTAGGCTGTGAATTGTCAGTCCTATTGTCCACCATAACCGATTTGTTCTTGTTAAGGGATGGGGCCAAGATGGCCAGAAGTTCATGCTGTCATACCACATGAGACGGAGTTTTATTGATGTGTATTTTTTTTTTCTGGCTTGCTCGCTTATTTTGTAGGTGCGGTATTTACCTTGGAGTTCTACCCCCATCCCCCAGGGGCCTGTAGGCAGACACTTACATCTGTACACACACACACACTAGGGTTGCCACCTTTTCAATTGCCCAAAGTGGGACATTTTTTGTAGAAACATCAGATTTTGCAGGGCAAAAGATACCCACGGCCAGTACAAAGGACAAAACTTCAGTTTTTTGCCTAAATAAAAGATTATTTTTGAAGCATTATAGTTGCCTATTCTGTTTCTTATAAAATTTAGGTGTTTCAGATAGAAAATAACTGTTTTATGCAACTATTAAGGAAAATTTAGGAAAATTTTTGTACTAAAAATCTCAGGACATTTGCCATTTCTTCAATTTTTTTGCAGGACACAACTGCCCAAAAAGGGACTGTCCCTCGCAAAGTGGGACAGGTGGTAACCCTAACACACACACACACATACCCTATACAGATGATGTAGGCAGCCTTGCCATTATCTTGGAAAGGCTTATAAGCAGCACCCTACTCCCTGTAATGTAGGTGCTGTCACAACAGTGAGTTCTGCCCTTCTTCAGGTCAGTGGCATCCATGCCAGTGTACTCTCAAAGCTTTTATCTCCAGATACACCTATCCTTAATCCCATCAGGTCAAAAGCAGAGAGCTAACCATGCCAGCCAATATTTTCTATAATATAAAAAGTGCTTTGTTCTCTGTAAATAAAAATGTACCAAAATACTTCTACGATTTTCCAGACAGGAGGTTAACAATTTATTAGTACTTAACAATCTGTCATTCCTTTCACTTTCCTGATCTGCATGTTTACACTTTGTAACCTTTAACAAGGAAGAGTGAATGAGTTTTAATTTCATGTAAACCTAAGGAAATCATTTTTTAAATCTTTTTTTCGGGGTTAAAATTTTGATACAAAAGAATGCCAAACGTTAACAAAGAAAATCTCACTCAATTTCTTTTAAATATAATACAGTTTAAGCTATGAGAAACATTTTATTTATTTATTTATTTATAAACATATTTTAAGTAACGACATTACTGAGCTCTTCCTGTCCTCTGATGTACAACAGTTTTCTTTCATCACTTTTTTTTTCTTTTTCTCACTTGGTGCATTGGGACGGTTGCATTGCACTTCTGTAAATGAAGACATTATATGCAGCTGCTTACAGATAACAATGCCATAAGATTTTAAGCAGTAATACAGAAGGGATTATTATGATGTGTACACTTGAAAGCGAAACTGAAAATGCAAGTCATTTTTGTGGGCTGTTCTCGTCAAGGATACATGGTGGATTCTGAGGTTGTCTGCCATTTAGCCGACTTCTCAGACCTGACCACCAAGATCTTGCATAAAGTGTTCAAGTTTCAGTTAGACAAAGAATTCTTCATCTCACCCAACCCCATCCTGCTAAATATAAACCTTGTACACCTGTCTCGGAATCTCTGATATATGAGAAGGACATTAACTTAAAATTACTATGATGTAATTAATAATCATAGCTAATAAACTATATAAGGTATAGCTTTGCTTTCTTTCCGTTTGTAATTTATATATGTTATTTATTCCTCTGCACTGTTTGAGGCAGTATAGCACTAACAGTAAGCTACAGGGCTGCAGTGAGACTTGAGTTTGAATCCCAGCAACTACTAGTTAAATATAATGTGATCCTAATCTAATCTGCTCCATCTGTTGTGGCATCACATTGGGTTGGATTTGATGTCAGAAAAGTGATCTGTATTTGCATGGCATAACATTATTCTTCTTATACAGAATATACACATGGTGTCAGAACTGCTGTATATGCATACTGCGGCGGGCCCATACCTCTCAACTGTCCAGATTTCCATAGAACGTCCAGATTTTTGCTTCAAAATTCAGTATGTTCCCCATAAAATTTGTGTTTTTCTGGCAAATCGTTAGAATGACGTCAGGAATGAAATCACTAATTAATGACATACATTTCAGTTTCAGACTTCATATCCTTTAGAAAATGGATTTTAACACAAACCTTGTTATTTTAGCTACTTTCTACATTTATGAGAGCAATATTTAAAATCTGTCCCTATTTTTGGGTCTTTGTCTCCCCATTAGGTTAGGCTTTGTCCAGATTACTTGTACCAAGAGGTTGAGAGCTATACCTTACTTCAAAAATACAGCGGTACTCCCAGCTAGGATGTACTAGCACGGGTCTATCTTACTACGTCGACAAGTCAGAACGCCGACAGCGAGAACACCGACGCCAGAAGATCGAAAACGGAGAAGACCGACGGATCAAAACCCCGACGCTGAGAACATCGACATGGGAAAAGGCTGTGTATGTATGCGGTAGTGACGGACGTTAGGGTGCGAGTAAGGTAAGTGTGCGACTGTGATAGTTTGTGGGTTAGGGGCGGGTTAAGTGAGTTAGGGTTAGGGCGCGGGCTAGGTAAGTGTGCGACTGTGATAGTTTGTGGGTTAGGGCGGTTAAGTGAGTTAGGGTTAGAGCGCTGGCTAGGTAAGTGTCGACTGTGATAGTTTGTGGGTTAGGGCGGTTAAGTGAGTTAGGGTTAGGGCGCGGTTAGGTGAGTGTGCGATAGTGGCGGACCTTAGGGTTAGGGTTTGGGTTAAGGTTGTAGGTAGTTGTGTATGTGAGGTTTAGTGTTGGTTTGTAAGGATTTTGGTGTGCTTGTGTTGTGTGTGTGCTTTTTGGACCGGGGATTTGTTTTGTTTGTTGCTTGTCGGGATTATGGTGTGTCGGGCATGTGAGGTTTCGTGTTTGTGAAATGTCGGTTATGTGGTGTCGGTGATTTTGTTGTCGGCGTTTTGACATGTCGACGTAGTAAGATAGATCCACTAGCACATATGTTTCAGTGGGCAGATGCTTCATTCCCTTTAACTTTAGTTTCTAATCTAGGAGAGAAATAAAACATAATATTATCAATAGGGTCATTACTTACCATTGTATATTTAAGTCTGCTTCCCAGACATGCTTTCTAGCTAGGCTTGGCATTAATGTTTCCAAACCAGTGTGCTTTAAATTATACACATAATAATAAATTTTGGGTGCAGAGTCTGCTGATGTGCTAAGGGCAGCATCACTGTACACCCAGTGGATGTGGAACAGAGACCCAGACAGTATCTTCTGTTGGTGGAGCTACATTCTGGTTGGTTATTGGTGTGCAGCCTATTCAATCATCTGTCCCTCTCTCAACAAGCATCTTGTTTTTACTATGTCCAAATGAGAGCGCACATTTCTGTTCTTGAAAAACATGGTAAACTTAGTGTCGGCGGCTCCATGTGTGACACTACAGTAAGCAAGGAGAAAATTATCTATCTTGTGAAGTAGAAACTTAATGTAGGAGCTTATAGCTTTCACATCCTTCCTGAATGCTTGTTCATATCTTTCAATCACTCCGTCCATTGTTAGGTGATGATGTGCACAAGTAAAGTGGTTAATGTCATTTAGCTTCTTCTTCTTCTATTTATATATATATATATATATATATATATATATATATATATATATATATATATATATATATATATATATTTATTTGGTAATTCTATGGTTCATTTTAACCAGCATTGACGTCGGGTCCCAAACTTATTTTAATTAGTTTTTCTCCTCAGTTCCTTGTGCAATGGTGATGACACTTATTAAATCTGTGTTCCAGTTCTCTCATCGTGTGTGATCCGCTTTTTTATCAATGGTGATGACACCCCAACATCACCTTTATCTGGGAGGGTCCTCACTAGGGAGGAAGACCCTGTGCTTACTGGAGGTGTGACTCACCCCACCACAGGGACAGGAACAGGAAAGCTTAAGCTGTAATAGTACTGGCCAGTTGAAAGATTTTTGTATGCCTTAGCTAGTTCTCTTGTATGCCAAATATACCTTTGGGGGGTGTGGGTGAATGGGCTAGAGAGGTGGTGGTCCTTACTTTTGCATTTGACACCACCTCAAGCCTAATCCCCCTAAAGACATGCATTTTAAAACAGTCTCTCAACTTCACTGGGGAGTTGTAAAAAATACATGACCCCAGAAATGACCTCAGAACATGTAGATCTTATTTCCCATCTCAGAAGAGGTGAGCAGATACAGTCTCTACATTTCTTCTTCTCCTGTGTCTGCTAGTGCTGGGGCACTAACTGAATCCAGGTTGTTTGGAGTGTAGTAGATGCTTTATCTCTCTGCACCACAGAATTATGAAACTCATAAATGTCTTGGAGTCTTCTGATATGAGCTGTGGAGCATTATGGCTTATAGTTTGTTCAAGCAAAACACGGATTCAGAAGGAGAAATGTTAATATTGATACTCATTTTCCTTTTAAATCTTGTTTTTGCAGGAGACAAATCCCCCCCCTGCACACACCATCCAATGTAGGGATCTGCATTCCCCACACCCACATTATATAATATTTACTATCTCTAAATTGGTGCACCCGAGAGAAAGGAGATCTCAGACTTAGTGCAAGGAGATAAGGGACTGATTTAAAATGGTTGTCATCAAGGGGATCAGTCTCATTGTTCTGGACACACAGTTATGAGTCTTGGACATTCAGTGGTTGTGAACCAAAGGAAATGAATAACAACTGGAACCCTTATTTATTCCATTGTCTGTGTGAATTCCAGTCAGCATTATTTCAAAAACCTCCTCCTGCTTGCTCTAATAAAGTATTTTGCCTTTACACAGTCACATTGTTTAAAAGCTAAGCCAACATGAGAATGAAGAAAGGATATGTTGCCAATAGGATGACTGCAATTAAGGATACAGAAAATAAGAAAGGGGGTGGAATGTACTAGAGAAAATTGGCAAAGTAATCAAGGTATTCGGTGCAAATAACTAGAGAGGGAAAGGGAATAGAATGGGAAGAGGCAAAGAATACATTTAGACTGCAGGCTAGAGACTGCCTTCCCTGTTAAGGACTGATATCAGAGTATAGGCAAAGAGAAAGGAATAAGGGAAGACCAGCAGTGGTAGAGTTTTTAGTTGAATCTAGAACAGAAGCTGCTGTTTAATAAGGGATAATTAGCAGGGAATATAAAATATTGCACATTATACAATGACCTACCATTAATATTCCAAAACGTGCACGCTGATTGGTCAGCGTGTACATTGTAAATCAAAGACTTATACTAATGGAAAAAGGTCCGATCGCCCGAACTTTTTCCATTAGTATGTCTTTTTTTTTTTTTTTTTTTTACAGCAACGGAGAACGCAAGATCTCCGCTGCTTTTTAGAAACTGTCTTGCTATGTTAAGGGAGTTTAACATAGCAAGACAGCTTTAAAAAAGGTAACGGAGATCTTCCTTTCTCCGTTGCTGTTTTTAAAGCTGTCTCGCTATGTTAAATGTTTAACTTTGTAAAAAGCAACGGAGATCTTGCTTTCTCTGTTGCTTCCACCTACAGCTCTGATGTACTGCGTAAGCATACGCAAGCGCAGTACATCAGAACTGCCGCAGAATACCAGGCAGCTGCGGAAGGGCAGCATGGAGGCATTATACAATGCCATTATTTAAGAAAAGTAAGTATTTTTTTTCTTAAATAATGTCATTAGATATAGCAATAACCCACTTCTGGGTGTGGGTAATGCTGGATTTACCCACGGTTGTCTTTGTTTGGCCACTTGGGCTTCGCCCTTGTGACCAAACCACACCAACCATGGGTAAATCCAGCATTACCCACACCCAGGCATGGGTTATTGCTTAAATAACTACCGGAATCAATCACAGGAGGTTAAAAAAAGATTTAAAAGCGAGATTGGATAAGCAATTCACAAAGAAACAATGGTAGGATGTATTTATGACTCCCAAATATACAGTCTAAAAGATTTTGAATTTTTGTTTGGAATTGTTATTTTTATACCCCAAGCAGACTCCTAAGAATTTTTCCTCAGGTAGATGGCATATGTTGGCACTGTGATGGGGAAGAAAGAGTTAACTGGGAACATATCTTTTGAGAATGTGATGAGTTGGCAGATTTAAAAAATTCCCTACAAACTACTCTGTCAAAAATATTGGGTGAGCAAATTGGTATAACTAAGGAAATTATTATTATTATTTTCAGCTGAGATACAGAATTGGAATTGCCTAGACATAACAAAGCCGTGCTGAGTTTAATTCTGGTGGCTGCCAAAAAAAAAGTAATTACTTGATAATGGAAATTAAAGTCTAAACCAACAGTACTAGAAGTAGTAAATATAGTAACAGAGATAAAACAGCTGGAAGTGGGATATTTAAAAAAGGGTAGGAGCAAATTACATAGAATAAAATGGGAAATATGGGAACAATACATGCAGAATAATGTTTTAGAGGAGGAGTGAGGTTTAAGGGGAAGCCAGGAACTGAAATAGGTATGTAATGTTTGATGGACAATGACTGTATAGAATATTACATGTAATGTATAGTGCTTGCAACTGAAAATATGTTAGTGTGGTTATATAAATGTATGATTGCCTATGTCATAAGTGATGTTTCAATAAAGATGCTTCTTGTTTTTTTTTTAAAAAGAAAAAAAAAAAAAAAAAAAAAAAAGGTTGATAATTGCTTGAAGTGTGGAAAGCAAATCCCACATAAAGATTTTCACTTTCTTTATCTGTTCTGTTTGGGGCCCCACTAATTGTCCTGATTGTGCTAAATTCTGAGCAAAGACACTTAAATGCAAGGACAAAGCCCTAGCCATGCGTATGGAATTCTAAGTTTCATTTTCCTGTGCGTCTTCGCAATCTTCAGCTTCTACCAGCATTATCCCCCCCCAAAAAAAAAATAGCAATGACAAAAAAATTCAAAGAAAAAGGCCTGAAGATACGGCCAGTGTCTCAGACCATGCTACTAAGTCTACTGACAACTCAGGTTCTTTGCAGCCCCCTGGTCTGGCTACTTTTAGGCCTGAATCCTCTGGAGGGATCCCCTGAGAGGCCACCTTGGTTCCAGGCCTATCGCTCACTTCTTCCATGACATCAACGTCAGTCAGGCCTGTGATCACTCTGCAGGTCACAGCTTCTGATGTTCATGTCACAGGTTCCAAGGGAGATGTCTTAACTTCCTCAGCCTATGAAACCCAGACTGGCATCATGGTCAACTGACTGCATCCTCTAGTTACCTTGACAAAATGGACACCTAAACCAAAAAGAACTATTATCCTTCCTCTTCTATCTCCTCAGCCCTCTGTCACTTCAGCTCAAACCAAAGCATATGATCTCTTGAAAACACCACAGGAGTTCATAGCCTTCATGAAATCCAGGGAACCCAGCCACACCCAGAGCACTAACCCTCAAACCTCCCCATCCAAGATGCCTAGAGAAGTGGCCTTTCCAGAATATTCACAATCTTCAGACTCTGAGGGTGAAGAGGAATTATCATACTTTGAGCACCTTCCAACCCAGCCTTATCCAGACTCAGACTCAGATGATACCTTCTCATCTTCTTTTCCTCCAAAGGACCTCTCTTTCAAGGATACTCTTCAGAAAATAAAGGAGGCTTTTAATTGGAAAAGCATACAATTCTCTCAAAATCAGGCTCACTTTAGGGATTTACTGACTTTACTATCACCAAGACCACTAACTATCCCGCCAGTGAATGTGGTACTAGATGTTGTTTTTGAAGACATCTCTTTCGACTCAGATTCCCTGCCACCTGCTCTCAGAAAACCTGACTTGATTTACGCAAGCATTTTTACATAAATCTTAAAGCTGATCTATCAGTAGTTTATACTGAATCCACTAAAGGGATGCCAAAGAGTGCAACCAGACATCCCCTGCCTAATGACAGGGAAAGTATACTTTTAGACAGGTTTGTCAAGAAGGCATATACCTCATCTATCCTTTCCATGGGGGCACTTAATTGCCAATTCCAGAGACTGAAGTGCTTAGAAGCTCATCAGGACCAAATTATTGCTAAGGCAGAAACTGTTTCTGACAAAACCTTGTCTAAGGAAATTGAGGATATAGCTAGAGAAGGCTTACAGTTTTCCAGGCACGCCATAAAATGTGGATATGATTCGCTAGATGCATCTTTCAGATATAATGCCACTGGCTCAGTCATTGGCAGACATGTATGGCTCGGGACTCAACCACACTCAAACCAGGTCAATGAAGAGCTAATAAATGCTTCTCTAGTCAAGGAGTTCCTGCTTGAACCCCTGGCTGAAAAGGTTTTTAAAAAGCTAGACAAAAGAAAACAAATTAAAAAAAATGTGAACGAGTTTTGCCTGTCACCCTTCAAAGCTGTGCCCCCTCCAAAACAAGGAGAGGTCTCCTCATGCTAAGCAAGCTAAACAATCCAGAAGATGGAAATCGGAACAAACAAAGAGACCGGGGAGCTCCAAAGAGCCCACCTGGCACCAAGACCAACTGTGACTATTCTCATCCTCTGACCCCTCTTCCCCCATCCACCTTCCACCCTTAGGCAGGAAGACTGTCCTCCTTCCAACAAAAATGAAAAATCTTTATCAAGGACCAGTGGGTCCTTCAAATCATAGAAAGGGACTACTGCATTCATTCCAGAGAAATTCCCCACTTCCTAGACATAACCAAACCACCAAATGAGCAGGAGGGTCTCTCACCACCTATTATTTTAGACTTGCTACAACAAGGGTACAGTCAACCTCTTCCTCCAGGTCAGGAGGGAAAGGGTTTTTATTCAAGGATGTTTCTAGTCCCAAGAAAAGAAGGCACCTGGAGCCTTATATATTTTTTAATAAACTTTATTAAATTATCACATATGACATAGGCAATCTTACATTTATATAAATGAAGAACAAACAAAATGACACCACTTAAGTTGCATTATACATAACAGACACCATTGAAACAACTATAGTTGCAAGCATTATACATCACTTATAATCTATCCAGTCACTGTCAGCTAAGCATTATATGGCTCATTCAAATCCTGCCTCTTAAACCTTGTTCCTTCTCCGCATATATAGTTCCCACAATTCTCATTTTTTTCCTATGTAGTTTGCTCTTTCTCTTTTCTAAATATCCCAATTCCAGATGTTTTATCTCTGTTACTATAATTACTACTTCTAGTAAAGTTGGTCTACACTTTGATTTCCATTTTCTAGTAACTGCTTTTTTGGCAACCACCATAAATAGACTCAGCAATGCTTTACTATGTCTAGGCAATTCCGATTCTGTATCATAACTCAAAAAATGAATCTCCCCAGTCAGTCAAATCTGGTCACCCAGCATCTCTGACAGAACGGACTGCAGGAAATCCCTAAAGTCCGCCAGCTCATTACACTCCCAAAATATGTTTCCAGCCACCTCTTTCTTGCCTGTCACATCTCCAACATTTGCTATTGACGTGAGTCTACTTGGGGTATAAAAATATCTATGTAAACACTTCCAGGCAAAGATCCTAAATCTTCTAGACTTTGTTGCATATTTGGGAGATATACACATATCCCCCATTGTCTCTTTGTGAATTGCTTATCCAGTCTCTCTTCCCAATCCTGTCTAAGCTCCTCTGATTGATTCTTATATTTATCATGCAATATTTTATATGTTTTACTAATTATTCCTTTTTAACAGCAGCTTCTCTTCTAGATTCTATTAAAAACTCTACAAGTAGTGGTCTTTCATTTAAGACTCTCCTATTTATTTCTCTTTGCCTATACTCTGATATCAATCCTTGGTAGGGAAAGCAATCTCTAACCTGCAGTCCAAAAAAATTATTGGCCTCTTCTCATTCTATTAGCTTTGCCTTTCTAGTTATTTGCTCCCAATACCTTGGTTCCTTTGTCAGTTTTCTCCAATAAATTCCATCCCCCTCTTGCCTATTATCTGTACCCCTAACCACAGTCATGCCTATCGGCAGAATCTCTTTTCTCCATTCTCTTGCTGGTTTAGTTCTTAGAATACTCACTGCTATTTTATGAATATGATACTCTATATGATTTTGATTGTTCTCCTTCAGAGTCTGCATCCAAAATCCCAATCTCTCCTTATTTCTTGAGCTTCCTCCCTGAATCATCATCATTCCTTTCCACTTTAAAATTATAGTTTTCTGCTTCTGCTAACTGTGTTGCTCTAAAATACACCCTCAAATTGGGTAATCCTAGTCTGCCTTGTTCTATTGGAAGAATCCGCTTATCCCACTTGTCCCTTACTGTCTTCCTTTCCTATATAAAATCCTTCAACCCTTTTTAATTGCTATCCACAGCTTCTCCTCTGGTTGATAAAAATATGCCTGACCTGTGTATAAGGCTAAAGGGACTAAAACCATTTTAATTGCTTGTGTCTTTGTATCCATATCCATATAATAAAGCTTCCAGTTTCTCAATTTTTGTATTATCTTCTGCTTAGTCTCTTCCCACATATCCTTAACTCCCACAACAGAGTAATTTCTAATCCATAGTCCTTAATACTTCATTTTATTATATCCCCGTAAATATGCATATTGTTAGACCAATTTGTGTGTGGATACATAATTCACCGCTGTTGCATTTGTTTTAACTTCATTAATTTTGTATCCTGAGAAGATCTGACCCTGTCTTAAAATGTTCCACAACACTTTAATGTCCCTTTCTGGTTTTGTCATGTATAAAATAATATCATCTGCAAATAGAGCCAGCTTTTCCCGACTACCATACCAATTATAGCTTTGAATTTCTGAGTCCCTTATTTTCTTGGCCAATGATTCTAAATATAATGGAAATAACAAACGGATAAGCAGACAACCCTGCTTGGTTCCTCTATTAAAGCAGAAGTTATCAGAGAGTGCCCCACCTACTTTAATTTTCACCTCTGATCCCTCATATATACATTTAATCAACCTTATAATTGTATCAGGGAAAGCAAATGCTTCCATTGCCCTGCTCATGAAATCCTAGTCTACCCTGTCGAATGCTTTCTCTGCATCAAGACCTACCAATAAAATAGTATTTTCTTACATTCTTCTTCCATCTGGATCATCAGTGTTCCTGTCAATATAGTCAAATGCTTGCTTCCCCTCCACAAAACCACACTGATCCATATCTATCAGTTTTGGTATCAATGTTGCCATTCTTTTAGCCATTATAGACATAAGCACTTTATAATCATGGTTTAGTATTGAAATGAGGCTGTATGAAGCTGGATCTGTTGGATCTTTACCCTCTTTAGGTATTACCATTATCACCACCTTCTTCCAGGATGCTGGTTCTTCTCCTGTTAAACAAAACCTTCCAGATCTTTATCAGTTTTTTCCCTACTAAATTCCTAACTTTCAAACTTCCACAGGAATACCATCTATTCATGGGGACTTTCCTGTAGATTGGTTATACATAGACATTTTGTCTCATCTCTTCCTATCCTGTTAGTAATTGAGCTTCATCTACCTCTAACCTTGGCATATTTAATTCTTTCATAAACATTTCCATTTGTACCTATTCTTGATTTCCATATTTCTCTGCTTTATACAAACTTTCATATAATTTCTGAAATATTTCAAATACTTCTATAAGATCTCTTGTTATCTTCCTTGTTATAGGCTCCCTAAGGTTGGTGGCAGCCCTTTCCGCATTCTGTTGCCTGAGTCATTATGCTAAAAGCTTTTGTGCTCTACAATTATTATCAAAAAACAGTTGCTTAACAGCAATCTTTGTATACTTGTGCATATTATTGAGGTAATCCCTTATTTTCTGTTTAGCATTCTGTAGTTGCTCCTTTTCTTGTTCTGAGAGCTCCCCAATATTTTCCAATACTTTAACATTTGTCAGTCCCTCTAAATAATTCTTGTTATTTCTTAACCATATCCCCCTTTCCTTTATTTCCACCCTAGTTTTAAACTCCACTTTAATTTTATCCCACTCCTTAGCTATATTTTCAGAAGAAATTTTTCTATCTTCTCTAGTAGCTCCTGAATTAATTCCAAAACTCATTCATTAAATTCCTCTCTTTTCAACCGATAGGTGGGAAAGCACCAGTGTCTCATTTTTATTTCATTACCTTGTGTTTTAATTTTAGTTATTAACTGTGCATTATCTGAAATAGCTATTGGGTGCATTTCAAGACCTTCAATTAAATGCATGTATTCCTGTGAGATATAAAATATATCTAGCCTAGCCAAGTTTTCTTATCTCGGTGAATAATATATAAATTCCCATTCCATGCCAAACAATTTCATAAATGTCTTCAAAAATCTACCCTCCTTTGTTATATTTTCCCTTCTAGGCCCTCCAGACACATCTTCACTGTTGCAAACCAAATTCCAGTCTCCATGTATAAGTAATATTCCTTGCTAAAAGCTAATTATTTCTCCCAGAATTTTCTTAAGCTCCATTATAGCAGTTTTAGGTGGAATGTAAATGCATGTCAGTGTAATCCTCCTCCCTAGCCAGTAGCCCCTCAGTACTATGTTATCTTCCATTATTATCTTTTTTCCTCTTCTATCACTATTGGAGCTCCTCTTCCTATTAATATTAGTACTCCTCTTTTCCTTTGCCCCAGATATTCCACTGAACAACCATCCTAAAAAACTTTCTTTATCAAATTCACATGTTCAGTTCTTTCCAGGTGTGTCTCCTGTAGCATAGCTATTTGCACCCTACAATTTTTAATATAGTTCACTACTCTTTCTTTTTTATATTTATGTGTAAGACCATTCAGATTGAAACACATTACAATAAGCATCATTTTCTTATATAGTTATTATTATTATTACCACCTTTTAAGTGTAACTGCTTTTTGTTAAATGTCTAGTTCCAACTTTTATGTTACATACATATACTGTTTGGCAGGTTGGTCTTTTATAAAGTTGTTTTTTGTCATATCCATTTGTGCCTATGCCGCATCTTACATAACTTTTTGTTTTTTTTAAATCCCTCAAACAGAACAAACAAACCCGCCCCAACCCCCCCAAAACCTATTAACTTAATAATAACACACAAAACTATGTACATCTTCAAACATTGAAGGTTTTGCTTCATAATAAGAACAAAAGTTCTAACTTGATAGCCACACAGACAGGCTAGAGTTAACTAAAAAAAAGGTTAGTCATGCTAAGACACATGGTACAGGCTGTACTATTAGTAAGTGCTATTTGATTTTGTCTATCTTTATAGATCTCACAGCTGAAAAAACACTTGAATGCTTTCAGAAAACACCCTCTCTGAGCCATTTCTCTTTATCAAATTGTCTTCTAGTGACATGCAAACCAGTCACAAAACCACCAAGGGTACCTTGTTTACCAGAAGAAATCCCTTATAATATGCAATATTATTTTTCTTTTACATCCTTTGTAATAAACTTATTAGTGGATAGTGCCTAGGGTCTTAACCCAGTAATTTCCCTATGCAAGCATGGGAAAAACTACACTGATTTTTCTTTTATCATACTTTCTTAACCAGACCCCTCCCCTCTCCCCCTCTTCCTGTGTTTTTTTTTCATTGCAGTGCCTACATTTCTTATAACTGAACAAAGAAAAAGAGAGAAAAAGGGAGAAAAAGAAAACAAAAAGCACCTGTTTATATCTGTATCTCCATTACATTTAAAAAAACTGAGAAAACTTTACTTTACGTCTAATTGATTTTGTATTATCTTTAAAGCAGTCACAGCTCAGATAATCCCTGGTTGTTTTCAGAGAACAATATGTCCTAGCCAATTTCTCTGTTCTTTTTTTTTTCTTTTCCCTCAGCCAATCCCCTTCCACCAGACTGTTTCCAGCTTCTCTTTATCAGATTGTCTCCATTGAGACATAAAGACCAGCTGCAGAATTGCTTCTTAGTATACATGCATTTGCTAGAAAAAAGCCTCAAAATATTCAATATTTTTTTCCTTTACTTTCTCTCTCAAAACTAATCAATCTAAGGTCCTTAAGCCAGTCATTTCCCCATGCAAGAATCTAAAAAGCACATTAATTTTAACTTTGTCATACCTTTTTAACCAGGCTCCTTTTTTCATTGCATTGTCTATATTTCTCAAAACTATGCAGGAAGAAAAAAAGAAAAGGGGGAGAAAAAGAAAAACATCAACACCTGTTTACAATCCCCATTACACTTAAAATACCATGCAAGGGGACATGTATACCACAAATACAGTATTATTAAGAAAAGAAAGTAGTTTATTTACTTACAGTTAGCTTTTTTCCCTCTATGCCCCTCCCCTCCCCAAAACATTTTTCCAAACATTAATGACATGAAGTAGGGCATATACATTTGAGTTCCCCACAAATCCAACAAATTTTGAAAAAGTCCAATATTTCCAGAATTTCTTGTTCTTTCATATTTCACAAATATAATTATCACATTATAATCCCACATTAGGTTACTGCTTTTATTACTGTTTTTCTTCATTGCCCAAATCCTGTCTCTGCTTCATTGCCAATGTAGTCTCAGTTCTTCTAGTCAACTCTCATGCCCCCTTCCTTCTCTCCAACATTTTCCTTTGAAATACTAGAAAAGGTTTCACAGGTACAGACTCTCTGTGGTCTTTAATACCAGAGGAACAAGAAGCAGAATCTCCTGTTTCTCAGCTTACTTTTTGTTGGATAAACGTTCGTATTTCCTTCGTAGCATGCACTTCATCAAAAAATGATTTTGTCCCTCCAGGGAAGAATACCTTAAAGACAGCTGGATACAGCAGTTTGAATCTCACACCTATGTCTTGACATTCTCTGAATAGTGGAATGAATTTACTTCTCTTTTGCCTGGTGTACAATGAGTAATCATTCTCTACAAACACTCTGGTGTCACCCACTTTTAGTATTTTGTCCTTCTGCCACAGTTTTGTCAGACTCAACCCCTTCTGCTGGTATGATTTCATCTTTACTATTAAAAGTCTAAGTTGCTTTCTTATAGCTACGTTTGGAGCATATACATAATGTGCCCTTTCAACTACTGTGGAATACCAGCCCAGTTGCTTTTTATGCTTTCATAAAATTAATGCAGTCTGTTCCTTCCAGCTTCTCTGGTATAACTGAAAATCTCAGATTTTCCCTTCATGCTCTGTCCTCTAATTCTATAACATTTTTAAACATCTCTTCCTGAGCAGTCTCATATTCAGCCAGTTTTTTTTCAGTTCGATCTCTGATTTTTGCAGCTTTATCATCTCATCTGAATATCTGTTTAAAGCATTTTCAAATTTTTCCAGCCTTTTCTTGTTTGTGTTGATGCACTCCATCAGTGTTTTGTTTATTTTAACCAGGTCTGTATGCAGTTGCCTTATATATTCCGGTACGTTATTGGAAGTCATGTCTGAAAGTTGCATTGCTTTTTGCTGAACAGCTGCAGAACTTTCCCCAGTCAGTGTTTCTTCCTCACTTTTTGTAGCTGATTTTTCCAGATTTTCTTTATTTCTTTATTCCTGGCATCCAGGCAGTGCATTTACTAGCCAGTTACTGAAATGTACCCATAAACACAAGTCTACTGACCTTCTCTGCTGAGTTTCTGTTTTTACACTGGGAGAGCTAGAAACAAGCTGTTACTCAGTGTGCAGCCATCTTGGAAGTCCATTGGAGCCTTATCTTGGCCCTGTCAGTGCTAAACAGATTTCTTTATGTTGTAAAATTCAAAATGCTAACCTTACAAAAGTTACCCCCCTTGATCTTTCTGTATTCCTTTCCAACCTTATCCCTAATTCCCAGGGTACTGATAAAGGTCAGGACAGACACACCAAGCATGATTCTGATTGCCCCATACTGGCCAAGACAACACTAGTTTTCCAGCCTTTTGACCCTCAGTGAATAGGAGATGCCATCTTCTCCCACAGGAAACAGACCTCCCCAGCCAGGTCAAGGGGTCAATATTCCATCCTTACATAACAACATTCAATTTGACAGCCAGGACGATTGTGTTTTAGCAATAAAAAATGTCAACTAACCCTCTGAGGTGCTAATCATGCTTAAGGAGGCAAGGAAAGCCTCCACCAGAAAATCATACCTAGCAAAATGGAAGAGATTCTCCACCTGGTGCCATAGCAAGAACACCATTCCTTCTCAGGTGTACATCAGTTCAGTCCTGTAATACCTTTCAGGTCTGTTCAGCCAGGGCCTTTCTTATTCTAGCATTAAGATACATGCTTCTGCCATCTCAGCTTGCTTACCGCATTCCTCTCCCATTTTCTCTCACCAATACCTGTAGCTATTTCTAAAAGGGTTAATTCACTTGAGGACACTCGGAATGAGCCAAATTCCTACCTGGGATCTTAATTATATCCTAGTAAAAAACTCACACAACCTGTCTTTGAACAAGCAGCATCTGCCCCATGAAAGAAGCTCACTTGGAAGGGCACCTTACTAATTGCCATCACTTCTGCAAGGAGGGTACCTGAGTTCAAGCCCTTATGTGAAAAGAACCTTCCACAGTCTTTCATAGGGATAGGGCAATCCTTAGAACTAATCATAGGATCATAGGAGGTTACTAGGCTATTAGCCCTGAGGCCCATATAAGCCTAGCCAAGAGTTTAGTCCATGTTTAGACAAGTCAGTACCCAAAGTCCCTGTCCAGCAGTGACACAGGTGGAATCCTAGGGGTGTATTTTCTAGTTCTCATCCAGTTATCCAGGTTGCGCTTAAAAAGGGATAATGAGGTACCCTGCTTGGTGTGGAGAGGGAGTCTATTCCACAGATGGGGGAGTCTCTGGGACACAAATCTGTCCCACCAACAAGTCCTATCAATATCACAGACCAGGTTGAGGTCGGGTGTACTGATTGCTCGAGTGGAGCTTGACTTCTGGATATGCAGCAGTCCCATCAAGGTGGAGTCTGAGATTGCTTTGTATGCCAGATAGAAGTCATCTCTGAGGAGTCCGTATGAAACTGAGTGGAGGGACAGGGCTTTTAGCCTATCTGGGTAGGGTAAATGTTTGAAGCCCTGGATTCTCCTGGTGAGGAACTTTTGTGGTCTCTCCAGCTGCTGCATGTGCTTTGTGAGGTACATGACAAAGGAGGCATTGTACTCAATAATTGGCCTTATAAGGGAAGAATACAAGGATGTTATGACCTCTTTGTCCCTAGATGAGATATCCTTACTTATGAGGTGTGCTATATAGAAAGCTTTCCGTACAACGGTGGCAACATGATGGTCAAAAGTCAGGTTGCTATCAACCTGGGTGCCCAAAATCCTTCACTACTGATTGTGTACTTTGGACGTTGTTATGAATGTGATAATATGTGAGGACATCACTCTCTCCAAAGGGGATAACGATGCATTTTTTGGCATTCAGCTTGAGGCCATGTTTCTGGCACCAGTCATTTGTTTGAGTGAGACCCTCTTGGAAGATGTCGACATCACTTGGGGAATTGATGACTGCACCCAGCTTGCAGTCATCTACAAACTTGGTCAGCCATAGCCCAGTGGTTTTGTCTTGCACATCAGAGAAGTATATGCCGTATAACAGAGGCCCCAAGACTGATCCCTGGGGTATGCCACTCGTTACAGGTCTACTGCTTGAAGTGGCTTCCCCTATTTTGATTAGGTGGGTTCTGTCAGTGACCCAGTTTGCTACCCATCTGGTAACATATGGATTGATGCCTAGTTGAGAGAGTTTATTCACTATGTCCGAGTGGGGAATAGTGTCGAAGGCTTTGGCCAGGTCAAGGTAGGTGGGGTGCACCATCTTCCTCTCATCCATGGCTTTTTTGACTGTCTCAAAGAAGTCGACCAGATTTAACAGACATGCCCTCCCCTTGACAAAACCAGTCTGTGTGGGGTCAAGTGTTTGGAGGTTGCCAATGTTCCTGTTAATGAGGTCCATGATAATCCATTCCATGGCCTTGCAGATCAGACTAGTTAGCCTAATAGGTCTGTAATTTCCTGGATCAGTGGACACTCCACCTTTGTGTAAAGGGATGACAGTGGCTGTCCTCCACTCAGCTGGGACAAAGCTGGTACTCAGGCTTTGGTTGAATAGGGTGCCTAGTGGTGCTGCAAGTTCCTGCCTCAGCTCATGTAGGATGTAGCCTGGGATGTTATCGGGTCCCATGGAGGCTGTATTTTTTGCTTTTGAGAGGGCAGTAATGATGTGTTCCGTAGAGGTAAGGGGTGGGGGCAGGTACTGGGGATGTCCTGATTTACTGATGGGGGGAACAGAGGGGAGAAGTTTTCACTGAATCTGTCAGCTACTAGATTGGCTATATCTGCAGCATTTGTGTATGTGGTGTCCTTGACCACCAGGTCTGAACAGATCTGGGTGCTTCCTTTAAGATTGCAGACATATGTGAAGAAGGCCTTATGATTGTCTCTAGTAGATGTGGCCAATTTGGACTCAAAGTTGGCTTTAGAAGATTTCACTACTGCTCTTATTTGCTTGTTCAGGCTACGGGGAGATTGCTTCCAATTGGGCACCTGCTCCTTCTTGGTCCTGGACAGCAGTTTTTTCTTTTTGTTATATAGTTTATTTATTACAGATGTCCACCAGACGGGTTTACTCTTCCTTGTGGAGGAGGATTTTGTACTGTCAGGTATTCCTGATTCCATGCATCTGTATAAATGCTTGTATAGTACTTTGGTGTAGATTTGGACATAGGTGCCAGTTCCTACAGTGGGGGAGGAGGCTGTGAAGTTGTTTATACCATCCCTCAGGAGGCTGTAATCAGCTTTGGAGAAGATTTTTTTGTTTGACCATAGCTAGAGGGGGGTCAGGGGAGATGGTGACTTCGAAGGTGACCGCTTTATGGTTGGATCATACCAGGGAGGATAATACTGTAGGGGTGCTGCAGTGATTACTCATGTTGGTTAATACCAAGTCCAAGATATCATCACCTCTTGCATTGATAAAATCGAGGAATCTCTGAGCATTTCTGTTCTGGCATGAGTAGTTTTTCCACTCTATGGTTGGGTAATTAAATTCACCCAGGATCAGAGTAAAGGGTTAAATCTTGATAGATTTGAAGAGGTCCAGTTAAGTGGAGTGGGGATCTTGAGTCAAATTTGGGGGCCTGCAGCTAGCTATAATTTGAATAGGGGTCTTGTCAATGGTTAACTGCACCTAGAGTGTTTCCTGTGCATCATACTGTCTTTCATGCCTAAGGTGATATCAGAACTTTCTCTAAACCAGGCTATCACCTGGTAGTTTTCTTTCCAAACCATCAGAACAAATCAGAACAAATCCTTTATTCCCTGGATGAAAACAGACAAAGTAGGTACTACTTAGAACAAAATCTACAAATAGAACACAACAAATTGTTGGCTGCTTTCACAGATGGGGAAAGAGGGCAAACCTGTCTCCAAACAAACCATATCCAAATGGATAGCCAGTTGCATTAGTTCCTGTATACACTCACCATGGAAAACCTCTTCCTGGTCATGTCAAAGCCCATTCCACCAGGCAGAGAACAGCAACCACTGCCTTCCTCAAAGGACTTTGTACACAGACCATCCAAGAAGTTGTCACCTGGAACTTGGTGCATATCTTTACAAAACTACCATTTAGGCATCACCTCAAGAGTTAGAGCAGGGTTTGCTACAGCCATCCTGCAAAACCTTATTTCCTAAGGGCCAACAGCCTCTCCTACCACCCTTCCACCAGCTTTGGGAATCCTTCCAAGAATCAGTACTTTGCAATACTGATTATGAAAAGCATGATACAGTTGTGTCACATTTACCATAATTTATTTATTTATTACGTTTCTTTACTGGGTAGTACACTCATCAATATTGACCAATTTCGGGAGCAATCTTACAGTAAAAGCTCCTACCCTCAAACCCCTCTGTCTGCTTACCCTTTCCTTTCCCCCTTGCTGGGTGCAAGGAAGAGAGGAGACTCCTGCAGAGAGATCCTTCATCATCCTCTCTACTCCTTACTTGTGTATTACTATCCTAGCTAACCCAGACACCTGGGGAAGTCATGCTGTCCTAGGGCATCAGACTACTTGTATACTGCTTAGAGAGACCTGAAGACGGCAGTGACAGGTGACCTTCTTATACCCTGATGTCTAGGCATCTGTCCTCAGACATCCATTGGCTATGGATGATGTAAAGACTCTGGAAATTGGGTTGGTCACAGGCTTCTGCATGGCAGGAAGACCCAAGAATCAGTAAATACTGCAACACTGATCTCGAACATCTGCAATTACAGTAAATGTGACACAACTATATATATTTTTTTTTTGCACAGACTTCTGTCACTATTCACTGCTTTATGTTTTTCTGATTAGCTATGTGGTTCTTTGCACAGCAACCTCCTCAAAACTTAACACTGCACAGGTGTTCAGTGCTTGTCTATGAATCCCTACCAAAATATTTCTTTTTTTCTTTTCTCTTACTCTTATTCCCTTGCTGATGGATTATTTAATGTGATAAGGTATAAGAGAGAGGACATAAAAACGTGTGTGTATGTTTTTATAGGATTTTTTAGGCCTTTTGACTCACTGATCTTTGCATTCCACACACTGGTTATTATAGTTTTGAGCTTATGTTAGTTGTCATATATATCCAAGCATGAAATAGAGCACTTTTTCTGGATAGATAATATAAACAACCTAGGGACTGAGCTAACAGAAACTTTCTAAAACCAGTATCCCTAGTGATCATCTTAAGTTCTCCTTATGTAAACAACGCATGAATGACTATACCAGCAAACTACCAATTGTATGTTTAATACCAGTATTTGTGTTTTGTCATTTCTTGGTACTGACAGTATGTGCAGACAACAAACTTTATCTAAGGCTTGAATTTGTGTTATTCCTTTATGCAAACTCTAACACTCACCTACTAATTTATTAATGGGTACCATATCTCCTTAAACATGCCTTACTTTACATATTGTTTATAGCACTTAACTGTGCTGCTGTTCCTATGTACTGTAGTCACAACATGATTTCAATTTGGCATTTTCATTTTATACATTCCAACAATGGTGGGAGCTTTCCTTCTCAGGTTCATTCTGAGAATTTGCTGTGCCTTGTAGGGCTACCAAGAAATAAATAAATGCATAAATAAGCATCCCCACACTATCACCGTTCATCTTTTTCTCTTCAAAGAAATATCAAAATATGGATTTTATAATTCATATTTTGGGCATTGTGTCATTTTAGGTTGTGCTGTTGTGCTTCCTTTGTCTTCTCTGCCATCAGATATGCTCATAGAGTATCCTCATGTCACCTCCCAATACACACAACAGATTGCAAACATTATGAAATCTTTGCCTACTTACAGGCTATACTGGATGGTGGAGGGTGACGAAGCACTAGTTCTTTCATTTCTTTCTAGGGTGGGGCAGCCATCTGTCAAACTCAGCATCCTTTCAACCCCACCCAGCTTTCTCACCATCCCTCTTTGTTTTACAACCTCAGTCATTGGCATTATGAGCAAATGCCTTGGCAGTGTGTCTATGGACTGGCTAAAAAGACAATGTTAATGGCAAATAATCTATTAGTTCACTGATCATTTTTCCACCTACCACATAAATGTTCATTTTTAGGTATTCAACAGCCAAACTCATTCGACCCTAATTGTATTGCTCTTCATATTTCCATGAATGATTGTGTTCACATTGTTTTGGAGCTACAGTCCCTTTTAGGAAGGTTATGTGCAAAAATTGGAAATGGGGTTATGAATGGCTGGATGGGTTATAACAGCCCACTACCTTTTCTCTGAAAAAAAAACATATTTCTTCACATTGCCTATAAGCCATCCTTTATATTTTCCAAAACTGTGATTTTTGGATCTCATGCTGCATTTCCATTCCCTCACTCTGTTACTCTTAAAAAATAACATTTATCTAGACTCTGCTGATTCATTTGATGTAATGAATGTGGCTGTCATATCCCTCTTCTCTCTATTTTTCTTGATGGTAAGTGATAGGTAAGAGGAGACAGGCATCCTTATTTAGAAAGACATTTTCCTCCATTATTTACCAGGATACAAGTTATTTGCCTGAACATATTAAGAAAATGCACTTTTGCTGTCTTCATGAATGTAAAGTAGATTGTCCTCTCATCCTCTACTGCCATTTCCTTCACCTGAAAAGCTAATTCAGCCTTTGATTGATAATGTAGTGGCAGCTGTAAGTATCATTGTGCTTTGCTGGCCCACTTGAATGAGTTCTGTTTGTTTTTTTTTTTTTTTTGGCATACCACATGACATCATAAATGCATCAGCTGACCTCTCAACTTCTTTGCTCAAGAATTTTGTACAAAGCCAAAAATAATGGGGGGGCAAAGGCACAAAATCAGGAACAATTTTAAATATTACTCCAATTTACTTAAAAAGTTAATAGGATAAAAAGTTTTACAACTGCAGGCATTTTCTGAACAATATGAAGTATGACTTTCTAATGCATCTAGAACTTCGTTTTCCCATTTTTTATATATGAGGTCTGCATGTCACATCAACGGTGACCATCATCCAGAGGGAATATTCACAGCACTGGGTGGCTAGCCCCACCACGGTTGTTCTTCTGTACCATGCACACACACACACACACACACACACACACACACACACACACACACACACTCATACTCACACCTGTGGCCAGTTTAGAATGTCCAGTCCACCTACTGCATGTCTTAGGAATGAGCGAAGAAACCAGAGCACCCAATGAAAACCCAGGCAAACACAGAGAGGATGATTCCACATACAAGGCACCCTAGACCAGAATTGAACCAGAAAATCTCTTGCTATTTGATGTTATTGACTGACTGCAATCCTCAGTAATTTACTAAAAAATCAAACATTTTATGTAGGATAGGGCAAAAATATGAAGCAAAATTAGGAATATCCAGCAAAATCAAGAACAATTGAGAATTATGCACATCAGGTGTGCATTTATGAATTACAAACATAGGACTGTGTGCTATTGTACAAAGAAAAGGCTCACAATGACACTCATATTTGTAACATGGTTTGGTTATGATATGAAAATGCCCTTGTGATCATCACAGCAATACAAGTACTAGGCCTGAATGCTGACATTAAATGCATGCATAGTACAAACAGTTTTCATCAAAGTCTAAATTTTAAAGTAAGCTTTTGATATTTCTTTTGTTTTTATAAAGAAGTTGTATGCAAGATAAACCATATACTATTAAAAGACTTGTTACTATACAGACAAGTTTACTAATGCATCTTAAGGTTTCTATGGTAACAAACCTGTCAAGTGACATCACTGTAAAGATTCCTGGTTTCCACAGAAACCTGTGTCCTAATAAGTTTGTTGCATCTGAAAAGTCTTTTGCATGCTATATAGTTTCTTGAGCAACTGCAAAGTCACATTCATTGTTGCCTGTCTACATTGGTGACTAATAATGCATGTCACAATACTACAACTTCTTGAAAAAAAAAAGACAAGGCTACTTTAGGGGTTGTCATCTTTTCATCATGTCAGGAATCTTTGACAGTACACTGCAGTCTGGTGTAAAGAGTTGGGTTTACACTTTCACAGACTAAAAATAAGTCTCACTGCACACCTGAATTAATTTGGGGCCATTGCATTCCCATGATGAACATATGCTCTGAAAGCCGATTGCAAGTTAACATTTGATGGTTATGAAAATATTGCCACCATGTCGCATAAGAAAGGAAGGAAGCAGATTTTTTTGTTCATCTTGACCATGAGTCATTTATTCATGTACATCTTAAAAACTAACAGGGACTTAAGCACAAACTTACTTTGACATATTTTAAATGCAGTCTTTTTAGTTGTTCACTACATAATGTGTGTGTGTGTGTGTGTGTGTGTGTGTGTGTGTGTGTGTGTGTGTGTGCGTGCGCACGCGCGGTGTCACACATGCACAACAGTACACTCATTCAGTGAAAGAAGAATAAAAGAGTCTTATTTTCAAATTTCAGTCATATTTCTTGTCTTGGTAAAACTAGGCCTTGCAAAAAGCAGTGGAAATCAAACCATGAATAGGTCTAGCTTGCATACTAATTTGTGCAAACAGCTCCATCAGTATTAACCTACAGCATACCTGCTTTTCTTTAAAATTCCCAGCATGACAGTTACACTTCCATTCTTTAATACAAATAAACAAATGCTGCTCAGTAAATAATCGTTAGGAAATTGAACAAATTTAATGTAACCTCTTGCATAAGATTAACTCACATTTAGTTAAGTTACAGCACACAGAGTAAGTTGATACAAACTGTAATGTAACTTGGTATGCTTGACCTAATTATTTTTTCCCCGTTATTTGATTTGTGATCTGTTTAGTTATATCAGGATCAGTTATGCTGTAGGCAGTATTAATGGCACTAATGATGGAAGACCACTGCTTCTAGCCCTTGATCTAGTGCTTCCAGTAGTGTGGACGATTGAGACTGTAGCATGAGTAGACATGCAGAGTGCTTAGAATGATGTGATATTTTCACCTGATGGTCATCACGGTCATGTCGTCATCGTGCAAATGAAAATCATAATACCATGAATAAAAGGAATAAGAAAATGTCCCTACTATCATAGCCATTATAATCCAATAAGCTGGTCTGATACATCCATTAAAGTGTATTGACATGCAGTAACTTTGCCGTTATAAAAATGAAAATTAATTTACTTAATAATGAACATGCAAAATCTGATGGTGAAACAAATTTTAATCAGGCTAACCATGAACAGTAGTGTCATAAGTATAGCTTGTGGGGAAGAGAGAGGGAAAACACAAGCTAGGATTTTAATTTGAAAACTGGGTTCCATTCATTCTTTTGTGCATTTATTTGCATGACAGAATGAACTGCAGGGTCATTTGTGCAAATGTTCTGTGTATCGAACGCTCAGTTTGTTGGATATATACTGCATCATTAGAGGTAAGTGGGTTTTGTGTGTGTGTGTGTGTGTGTGTGTGTGTGTGTGTGTGTGTGTGTGTGTGTGTGTGTGTGTGTGTGTCTCTGTGCACACGCTCATACATATGTTTGCAGGTTAAGGTATGAGTAAGGGTTAGAGACGAGGATAGATATAGTGTATGTGTGTGTGTGTGATTTAGGGTTAAGATAAAGGTGTTAGGTAAAAGGGTATATTTAATGGTAGATGTATGTGTGTGTGTGTGTGTGTGTGTGTGTGTGTGTGTGTGTGTGTGTGTGTGTGTGTGTGTGTGTGTGTGTGTGTGTGTATGTGTCTGTTCTGATTGGTGGTATGTGATAGTGTTATGGAAAGATTTTTTTTTTAATTTAATGTGTAGGGTTACAGTTACAGGCAGGGCAAGGTTAGAATTAGCATGTGTGTGACAATGTGAGGTATTGCCAGCTATACCAGGAGAAGAAGGGCAGTGGATGTGTAACATATGCCAGCACAGGTAGCTGGAATTTTGTAAAGACGTATATGTCATTTGTATATCAAACTGATTTGTACAGATGCTTGTGTTGAAAAATGTATTTGTAAAGCTGCTTGTGTTAAAAATGTACCAACAGTGTGCTGTGCTGGACAGAAAAATAAATATGCATGCATTTTTGTAACTGTTTAGATGTACATGTTTTAACAAAGGATACTGGAAGAGAAGAGGTTAATATCAATCTACCTAACTTTGAAAATAGGGTGAAATTAAATTACCTGGCTTAGACTATAAAGATTGTATCTTACAGTTCTCAATGCAACCAGAGACAAAAAGTCTGTACTAGGAAGCTTTCTGTATTGTCTTTGTGGTGAACTAATTGCTAATCTGGAAGGGTAGAGGTTTGAAATTGTTTTATGACTTCTAGAAGCTGCAGCAGACCTTAGCAAGGCTCTGTGTGTGTATTATTGACACATATGTGCTAAATCCTCACAGCTTCTAGCTGGGGGAGGTAGCATGGAAACCCGAAGTTAGATGACCAGATGTATGTAATGTCATTCTGTAATCTATCAGTAAAAAATATATTTTAATATTAGTTGAGACTAAAGTTTCATTGCAGTCTGTTTTTGGAACCTGATATAGAAGGATCCCTCACCTACTTCATCTTGCCTTGCTCTAGTAAGTGAACCCAGGAATTATTTACATCAGTCAGGAAAATATAGTGAGATCAGTTAAGTAATGTTTTTCTGTATCTGTGTGAATCTGTTTGTCTGTGTTATTTTAATATTTCTTGTGATTGAAATTCTGGTGTTTACTGTAAATAGATATTTAGTATTTTCATGTTCTTTTCTTATTTATTATTAAATATATGTTATACTTTTCATTGTAGCTGGTCTTTTAGAGAATATTTTAATCTCGAGAGTACTTGTATGTATTTGGTGACAGCTCTGGCCATTCCTGAAAGCCTTGCTGTTAGTCAAACTACCATTTGTATTAATATTAATTTCGCTCAGTATAATTGGGTATTCTTGCAAGAGCCTTAGAGTAGCTGGCTTTGGAGTGTCTGGTGGCAGTGTAACTACCTTATAGCCTGAGCAGAAGGGGACAGAGCTAGTAAATCTGTGCCAGCTTTTCCCAGGTGTGTGTGTGTGTGTGTGTGTGTGTGTGTGTGTGTGTGTGTGTGTGTGTCTTTGTGTGAAAATCAAATCTCAAAGAGTGTGTGAGTCAGCTGATTGGGCTAGGGACATGAAGCACTGATTTCACAGAGAAGGTGTTAGAGAACTTGGCTTGGACATTCGGCTAAGGACTCAACTCTGTAGCTGTTCCAATGGAGAGTCTTATTGGGGACCTGGAGAGAGACAGATAGAAAAATCCAAACCCTGGACTGATTGTGTTCCCTGTGTGCTCTTAAGGGAAATTGTGCTTGATGCAGAGAGCTGCATCTGGAAATACTGGGTGTATCCATTTTTGTTCCAAGTGAACATCCCTGTCCAGTACCAGTGGTGATGATTCAGGCTCCTTGATTACTGGCCCAGAGTGGGGACATCACAATGTGTTACTAAGGTTGTCAGAGGCAAAGCCCCCCTGTCCACTTTAGTAACACGTGTTATTCCTAACTCTGCCCTTAACCCAACATCTTATCTTTAAAAAAGACTTTTTGTAATACTACCACTAAATCAAGAAACTAGAGGTTAGTGTTACAGAGGGGATCTTTAGTATGGTAGATGCTTTTAGTGTTTGATAGTGTGAGTCTTCACTGAATCATGTCAGGTGTTTTGTGTTCAGTTTTGTGATACAGTGATGAATCTGCTGATGGTGCAAATTGTTTGGGATGAGCTAACGACTCGGGTGCCATGGTAGGTTATGCCTACTCCTCTCCTAACAGGATAATAGGTTCATAGGAGGTTACTAGGCTAATGGCCCTAGGGCCCTTACAAGTCTAGTCAAGTTCAATTCTTGTTCCCTTAAGGTCTAGAGATATGGTCTATGCTATAAGCAGATCTAAATCGGCACCAACTGCCCCTATCCAAGAGGGACACAAGTGAAATCCCTGGGGTGAATTTCTGGTTTCCCATCCGATTGTCCAAGTTACACTTAAAAAGGGTTAATGAGGGGCTCTGTTTAACTTGTACTGGAAGTTTATTCTAGAGTAGAGACAACCTCTGGGAGACATATCTATCTGCTAGCAAGTCCTGTTGATCTCACATGCTAGGTTAAGGTCCCTAGACCAAGTGAATCGTGTACCATTAGACTTATGAATGTGCGGCATATCAATTAAGGCAGGATCAGAGAGTGCTCTGTATGCAAGGCACAAGTTGCCTCTGAGTAGTCTATGCAATACAGAGTATAGTGACAGTGATTTCAGTCTGTCCATGAAAGACATGTACTGAAGACCCTGAATTTTCTTTTTGAGGGAACCTTTGAGGCCAATCCTGTTGCTGCAGATGCCTGTTTAGGTACATACCAAAGGGAGCATTGTACTCTATTATTGGCCTGATGAGGGAAGAGTGTGGGGGGTTATAACCTCTTTTGTTCCGGAAGCTATGCCCTTGCTTATGAGGTGAACAACATAGAAGGCCTTTCTTACCAGTATAAAGACATGGTGACAAAAAGTAAGGTTGCTGTCAACCTGTGTGTTCAAATCTCTCACCACTGATTTAGAGCTTAGGGTGTTGTTATTAATATGATAATCTGCAGGAACATTGTCTTTGTCAAAGAGGACAATAATGCATTTTTTTGCATTGAGTTTAAGATCATGACTTTGGCACCAATCATTGGTTTGCGTAAGTCCATCTTATAGAATGTTGACATCATTTGGGGACTCAATGACTGCTCCCAGTTTGCATTCATCAGCAAACTTTGTTAGCCACAGACCTTTTGTTTTTGCCTGTACATCTGAGAAGTAGATGTCAAACAATAGGGGCCTCGGCACTGATCCGTGTGGAACACTACTGGTAATGAGTCTGCTGGTGGAGGTGGATTCCCCTATTTTGACTGTATGTGTTCTGTCAGTGAGCCAGTTTGCAACCCACCTGTCAGTATATGGGTTGACCCCCAGCTGAGTGAGTTTTTCAATGATGCCGGAGTGGGCGATTGTGTCAAAGGCCTTGGCCAAGTCTTGGTAGGCCACATGGACAGATTTGCCTTCATCCAGTGCTTTGGTGACAGTCTTGAAGAAGTCCACCAGGTTCAACAGGCAGGATCTCCCTTGAACAAAACCAAACTGGGTCGGGTCAAGGTTTGAAGGTCTCCTATATCCTTGTTGATAAGGTTCATGATGATTCTCTCCATGACCTTGCAGATAAAGCTGGTTAGGCTAATGGGTCTATAGTTCCCAGGGTTGGTGGATGCACCCCCCCCCCTTGTGCAAGGGGATGATGGTAGCTGTTTTCCATTCAGCAGGGGCAAAACCAGTGCTTAGGCTGTGGTTGAAAAGAGTACTCAGTGGTGTTGCTAACTCTTGTTTTAAACTATTGAGAACACAGCCTGGGATGTTATCAGGTATTTTTGGCCTTGGAGAGAGCAGTTAAGTCCTGCTCTTTAGAGATCCTAAGTGGAGAGTAGGTGGTAGGAATGTTTTGGGGTATATGCGGCAGGGACAGGGGGAAAAAGTTTTCACTGAACCTATCTTCTAGCAGGTTGGCTATTTCCACTGGTTCAGTATATATGGTACCATTCACTACCAGTTCAGTGCAAATCTAGGTGTTTCCTTTAAGGTTTCAGATGTAGCTAAAGAATGCCTTATGGTTATATTTAGGTAGGGATGCTAATCTAGATTGATAGTTAGCTTTAGAGGACTTTACAAGATGTCTTACTTGCTTGTTCAAACTGAGAAGGTTGTGCTTCCAATTCTGAGATAGTTCTTTCTTGCTCTTAGACAACAATTTCTTCTTGTTATTATATAACCTGTTTATGGTAGATATCCACCAGGCAGACTTGTTTTTTCTTGAGGATCTTGCTTTGGTTCTATCAGGAATTGCAGAGTTAATACAATTGTATAGCTGTTTCTACAATGCATTGGTGCATATCCCAGTATAGGTGTCCTTGCCATCAGTGGGGATAGGAGCTTTGAAGCTATTAATGCCTCATCATAAGAGACTGTAGTTGGCTTTGGAGAAGTTTTTTAGCCTAATTTCTCCTGAGGGGGCTCTGATGCTATCGTTACTTTGAAAGAGACTGATTTATGATCAGACTTCAACAAGGAGGGCTGCAAACTTTTGGTGGTGCACCATTCTACCATGTTGGTGAGTACCAAATCTAAAATGCTTGGATCCCTTGTGAGGGTGCCAACTATCTGCTCCAAGGCATTTGAATTAAAGAAGCCCAAGAACCTTTGAGCGAGTGTGTTTGTACATGTGTAATTTACCCAGTCTGTGGATGGGTAGTTAAAGTCACTCATAACCAGGGTGTTTGGTTGTATTTTGAGCGACTCAAGTAGATCCAAGTAGGCAGCCTGGATATCGTGGTTCATGGAGGGGGATCTATAGCTGTCGATAACTTGGAGAGGAGTCTTTCCTATAGTTATTTGCACATGGAGTAACTGTAGGGAATGATTCTGTTTAACCAATCTGGAGGTGTATTTATCTTTCATGAATATTGATACTCCTCATCCTTTAGTTTTCACATGTTCATATAGTGGTCCAAATGTGTGGAAGGCATTATATCCCAGTATGGCCAGGGTGCTCTCTGCGGCCTTGAAGCAAGTCTCTGTGACTGCATAGCTTCCAAGGTGAGGAGTTCTTCCAGTGAGCGCAATTTCAGATTTAGACTCCTAGCATCTTCCTTGGAGACCAGGACTGGGTGAGGTCTGTACGAGCAAGACACAAGTGGGTAGGACCCCAGCTGGTGGACGTTCTTTATAAGGAAACAGAATATACAGACTACCTCCAGCACCGTGTCTCACTGCACACCTTTTAGTATGTTAATATCACAGGGCGACTCTCTAGAGACTATCATGGAATAAATGAAGAACTACCCTCCTCCTCAGTATAATGTCACTGGGATCCACTGCCCTCAGTTCCCATTCCTAAATGGAAAAAGTTGCGGCACTGTAATTGGTAGATCCCAGTAAGAGGAAAGCTTCAAGAAGGACCAGGTTTGGCTGGACAGAGAAAAGTGAACTTAAACCAAAAACTGACTCTAGCCATGCAAACCAAATGGTCCACAGAATTTTATTTTTGTTCCCATGCAGACAGTGGTCAAAGACAATGTTCTAAAGTTAACAAGCAAGAAATAAGATTTACAGTATGGTGTAAAAATGTTGTTGTATACAGTCATGAATTATTCTACCAGTAAACTTCACAGCTCACAGAAGGTGGAACTTCCACCACTTCTAGGTGCCACAAACATGGATGAGAAACAGGCAAGTGACTCTAATAATCCTTGGAGAGACAATAGCTTCCCAGCAGAAATACAGACTTTACAGTCCTTAATTATTCTGTTAAACAGATAACTGTGTCCTTTGTTAATACTTACTAAGATACACATCTTTGACAGAAGACAGGGCTGCTGCATTTTAAAGAGTTAACAACTGCTGATTGGTCAAGAATAATAATTTATGAAGACGAGCTGAAATATATATATGTGTGTGTGTGTGTGTGTTTTCTTTCTTTTCCTTTTTTTCTAGGACTTTTTTCCCTCCTGCTGACTATCAAGTCTTCACCAATTAGACTTCAGTTCATTCTTTTGTATCCCCACTACAGAGGCAAGAGCCGTATGGAGGGTCTGTCATCCAGTAATTAGTGCCTCTGCCTACACTCCTCCATCTGCTTGCCAGCTGCAGATAAGAAAAACCTTCATCTCATGCACAGGCTAGTCTGGCTTTCTTGCCACATTTGGAATGCTACAGTGACCATACAGTGATCCTGGATAGAGAACTAGTCAGTACTTCCCCCTCCTTATTAGCAGCCCTTCTCATACAGAATGTCGACTATGGAGGTATTTCTCTTTAGCCATAACCCCCAGCCCATTTTGGCTGATGTTGAGCTCCCTCATCACTGCAGGGGCCTCCTACAATCTTTGCTAAACAAATATGCACCCCTGCACATGTGTCCTGAGGTCTACCATTATTGGCTTGGAAACACCATGCCCACGTCATTCCAATTATGGCCCTTGTTGTCATGCAAGCTTTCTTTTATATAGGAGCATTTGGCCTCCAGGAAACCACCGTTCCATTACCCTGAGGCTGGATGAACTAACATGATCCACTCAATTCCCATCCTCCCCCACCTGGATCTAAGTGCACCCAAGCAGCAACTCAAACTTGCATTCTATGAGATGCAGCCAAGGTTTATTACTCTATGCCACAAAGCCAGGATAGAGCTAGAATGTTCTTCATTTACATCAAGGCATGCCTGCTAAAATTAAAATTAGCATTGTTCTTTGTATGCACATTTTTCCTCCAATTATACAATTATACACTATGTCATAACAATAAATCAATGCCCTTACCAGTCTACGCATAGTGAGGTGAAAATAACTTGTCCTTCTAACTAGGGTGGTGGAAGGTGACTAATTTTTAGGAAAGTTTTTCCTATCCCTAGCCATAGTAACATTTTTCATCAAAATGTTTGGGATACAAATATCTATAATTTCTGTATGGCTTTTCCTTTTGTTTGTCAGGCTGTATACTAAGCATGAATTGTTTTCAGTAGAAGCCAGGAGAGTAAAGCTCTACAATAACTGCATACAGAGTATTTAAACAGGAACACAAATGTTAAAGAATGGAGTAGAATAATGACAAAAACACACATTCCATATTTGTATCCTTGATATGACAGTATTATCAACTCACTGACCACCACAGTTGTTGTGTCTTTCGGCTTTTCCCGGTTAGGGGTCGCCACAGCAGAGCTTCGGTCCGCTAATGATTGGCAGTAGATTTTGTACGTGCCGAGTTGCCAGCCCTGACGCACAACCTTCAATGAAGGTACGCCCATTCACGCATGTCTCCACGCAGAAGACGCTCTAGCTGAGAATCGAACCGGACAGCGTCTTACTGTGAGGCGACAACGCTACCGCAGCACCACCACCGCAGCAAGACATGGATATTTTTACTTACTATAGTGCACAGGTACAGGCTATATCCATAAGCATATACTTTTAATAAGAAACTTTATATTCAGCAACTGTAGATCATTATCCAGGAAAAGTACAGGCTAGCGATAAACACTCCCAGTCTGGACATGGACGTTTCACAGAAGTCTGTAGGGCACTGAAAAGAATATATTACATGATGAATCCATAAGCATGAGTGACAGGTTTGTGATACTTTTAAAGTAGTTTTCAAGGTCATGGATATTAATTATGGGTTCATTTCACTGAGGTCAAAGGTCACTGGAGGTCAAAAATTCAGTTGCACTGCCTGGTATCATGATGTAGAGGGCTGAAGCCCTGGCTATGACCTAAATGCCCTGAAACTGAATAGTTTCTGTAGCACTGAAAGAGAAGGGTGGGGACGATAGGACTGAACAGCTGATTCTGGCTTGACGCTTCTGGGGAGAAGGAGGTAGTCTGTCCTGCTCCAGTGCCAACTCCTAATGGAGAGAGTGATGTATGGGGATACAGTACTAGGGTCTGGGTACATGTTTGGCTCTGCCAAACCACAACCATATATCAACCTTAATGGAACATACATGCCCACAGAGGAAGGCTTAACAAGCCTTCACGTCTGCTGCCGTGGGTGGAGGTTAAGTTCTTAACCAGAAATAAAGCCCGATGGCTGCCTTAATAATAACCTCCATGATTGGCTGTCACCCTACAGGGAATGACTAATCATGGAGGTCCGATGGTCAATAGGCAGCAGTGGGGAAAAAGAAAAACATAAAAATTAAGCTGCACTCACTTTTTTTTTTTAGAATGAGTAGGTAATACCTACCAAGCAGTACCCTACATATTACAGGTGCTCCTAGCTTTGGCTGTTCCCACATTAAGTCTTCTACTATATCTACAACTCTGTCACTACTGCCACTTTTTCTCCTTCTGTTTGCTGTTATTCCACGCTGTCCTTCCTAAGATTCCGTCCAGCAATCTCCTCTGTAACCCCACTCTCACATCCCACTTCTGCAGCCAATACAGTCAACTGTACATCTGAAGTATAATAGGAAGGGGAAAGAAGGGCAAAAGCAAAGAAGTTTGACTTTCCATATGGTGTTTCTTAAAGCATCACTCAGATCAATGTGCCCAGTTATGAGCCAAAGAAAGCAGGGATAAGCTGGAGATGGTGCAATGTACAGCAGCACAAATAGGAATGTAAGGATAGTTTACAAAGTCGAATTCTAAGCACCAAGAACAGGCCCATGACCGACCAGGAGGGAGTAAGGAAATGAAAACCTTTAGGAAACCATGATTTATTTGTTTACTGACTTCAGATTAAACTAGCTGTGTTTTAATTTACAGCATACGCTTTGTAAATAAGAAGTGCCAGCAAGGTTTAGTGTGTCACAGGCCAATATCATCACGTTCAGCATCTCTGGCTAACATCTTTATGCTCAGCCTGATAATACATTGCAAATACAAGCATTTCCTTTACAAAGGGGAAAACTTCAACTGGGCACTAAGTATATTTTTTTCTTAAATGAAAAATAGAACATTGATATAAAACATTGCTTAATTATTACGCTTTTCCTTCAAACCCAAATCAGTAACATCAGTATTATACAGAAGTTATTTTGTTATGGTTGTCTCTTGCTGTAACATTTTTCTTATCTACACTCTGTTCCTTCTAGCTACCTAAGCAGTTAAATAACTGAACCTAGGTTGTGAAAAAGACCTTTGTTCACAGAATGTAGGCAGAACCGCTTTGGAACATAGACTGCATTAGGGTTATGACATTGTGTGTTCATTGGCTAACCATCAGTGCTAAGCAGTCTGCATCCTGGGTGTCAGATAAGCAGACAGAGAGAGAGAGAGAGAGAGAGAGTTAAAAAAGGCAAGGAGGATTCAGTAATCTTAGCTGTTTTATTTATTTATGTATTTATTTTTATTTAATAGGTAGGTAAACTGGCCCACTAAGTTCCTTTTTAAGTCATAAAGCAATTAGAAGAAAAAGAAAATATATCCTAATACCGAAAACAGTGTTAGGTAATTTACTTAAATAATACAAGGGCTGGAATTCATGGGCAAGTGTTTTGTGGCTGTACTGCGCTAAATATAATGGATCCCATAGTGGGATGCAGTCTGTAGCTGCTTAGATATGATTCAGGACTTGCATAGTACTGGTAGATGGCAAAAAGGAGTGTATAATAAATTAGGGGAACCACATTATGGAACAACTGGGATTAGGCAGACTCACTGGACAGTCCATACAATGAAAGCACAGCTGACTGGACTTACACATGGGCAGTGGCAGAAAAGCCAAGGAGGCTCATCACATCACAGTCCCAACCCAGTTCACCATATAAATGGGGAGGAAATGAGAAGATAGGAAAGAAAAAAAAATGGAAATGACAAGGAAAACACACAAGGGTAACCATAAGGAAATAACGGGTGGTTTTCATAGAAGTGGGGGAGGGGAGGAGGGGAAGTTAGTAATGAATGGTTGTAAGAGGAATAGAGGGAAATGGGACGATTGCTGGGGCACACAAATCTAAATCATAAACACAGGCAGACAGGGGTGGTATTGACACAAAAGGCGTAAATAAAAGTGGATGAACACAAACAATACAATGGGTAAATATTTGAGGAAGAAAAAGACTGGACAAAAAGCAAGGTATATGAGGGTGATACACAAGGTGGGGTAACACTTAGATGGAAAATATGACAAGATACATGGCAGATGGTACACCTGTCCGGGTGGCCAACCTACACAGACATCATCATCACTGTTGTGGATGATGTCATGTACAGGCTGTACCACCGGAGGCCCAGAAATCAGAGGCCCAACTAGCCACACCAGGAGGCACTCCATTAATTTGAGATGGGTGTCCAACTGTTTGCAAATGACATATATCAACAGCCTATGCATTTTGCCAGATGACCACAAGAGACAGTCTTCAGACCACTACACAGAAGAGGAGCCTCTGCAGTCCCTCCTGTATAGTGGCCACAGAGGCCACCAGTGAGCCAATGTGTCACCTTCAGTAGGCTGGCCTCCATACTTCTGCTGAGAGGCAGGTTAGGCAATTCCTATCAAACCAGCACCAGAAGTGTTGACCTGCATAGGCTGAAGTGATCACTGCTGCTCCTGCTACAACTGAACTTGCAGAATAACGAGAAAACAAAGAGAGAACACATTAGTATGCTCAAATATGTTACGCATACTATTAAAACTTCAGTACAGTAGTGCACATGACGTATGCACCCTGCCAAAGGAAACTCTACTTTTGCCTCCTCGAACATCCTTCCATAATTTCTTTCTCTGCTCCTCAGCTGCTATAAGACAAAGTAGAAAAACTGATTACAGCGTTGCCCCATAGAAAGACATGCAGTAAAACTCTAGTTGTGTGTCCCTAACCTCTGCTTCCCACTGGCTAAGCAGATCAGGGTGATATCACCTGAAGTCACTGCCATGATGCCAGCAATGCTCACCAGAATTGGTGATGCTAGTGGCATCACTAACCATTCTGGCAAGTACATGAAGGGCATCAACCTTCTAGAAAGAGCCATCACAATGACCCAGCAGGCACTGATGAAAGTCTCTGTGGAAGAAGAACAAAAAAATGTTGCTCCCTTTTGGGCACTACATAGGATCCCTGCTGTTCCCAGCTCCTGAAGCAGCAATAGTCATTCAGACAAGCACACTCACGGACCAAAATGGTAGCCTCATGTGGACAGATACACATCTGGACAAGATGTGACCTGGATTAACATGGTACTATGATCTTCTCAGATGATGCATGAGCATTGAGTGCCCAGCCCTGGAACAGGCAGGGACAGCAGGGTAGCACCACTTGTGGTAATGGCAGGCTGAGTTAAGGCAGCAGGTCAGAGACAGCTCTAATGAATCCCCTCATTGACATCATTGCTACAGAACTGGCATGTTAAAAGTGGTGTTGATATTCTGCGGAAGACTGTGCTAATACTTAAAACTGTGGAATCAAGAGTTTATTTCATTAGGACTTTGAAATGGATGGAACAGGCATGCTGAAGGATGACATATCACTACACTGTACTGAACATGGGTTCTGACACTGTGGTTGCAAGATATTCTAGGTGAGGAGCAATGGAAAAACAAGGTGGCCACAGCACCACTTGGCTGTGGAGATGCATGGCCGAATTACACACTTGTTGCAGCAACAAATGCTTTGCCTAAAGGTAAGCTGCCCTTCAACACATTAACTACATGCACATTCGCAGTTAACAAAGTACAGTAGTGTAAGTACAGGAATGCACAGTACAAAGAAACGCTTCAGAGCATTAGTATACTGTAGCTGTGAATGTCTTTGCATAATGAACATGACATGCAAAACACTGTAGCGACAAATTTTTATATAAGATTACAGCATTTAAAGGTTTAGATAATAACAGGTTTTATATCAACAAGCACTTTGTAAACACATGCATGTGAAATTTAGTCAGTGTGGCCTAGCCATTATCTGCAGTAATATAGCTATAACTTTTTAAGAGATTGAACAAATGACAGGAGAAAGATATAAGGCAAATGCAGGGACATTCTGCAAAATCATGGACAATTGAAAGGTAAGCACTAATGCCCTGCAGTCACAGACAGCTGCTGTATTACACATTTATAAAGTAAATCATTACAGAGAGCATGAGATTTATGGCAACATGCATTTCCTGTCCACATTGCAGCAGCAGCCCTTAAGACCTTCCTGTAGGCACCAACAGGAATGCCCACTGATGTAGCAAAAATGCAAAGAGGGCATAACACAAAGTTGCATGTTGAAATATATAAATAAATAAATCCAGCTTAGCTATATCTAAATCACTGTATCATCTTCCACATGTAAATTTGAAACACAAGGTGTTCCAACAAAGGTATTATGCTTCTGCACCAATGACATACTCTAATGGACACAAAAATATACCAGATAGAAGCAGGACAGAGAGGCTTACCTAAGTAAATGTAAGCAGCAGCAAAATATATCAGGCAAGGAAATCTGATTGGCCAATACACCAGCCATGCATTTAAAGTAGAAGTAGACAGTAAAGGTACAGTCGATGGAGAGTAACATCAAGGACATTGCACCTTGTCAGCACTTTTCAGCACATTGTATGACTGTCCTAAAACAGTGCCCAACTGTAACTAAACTCTTACTGACATAGTAGCTACCAGCAACACATTGTCAAAGAGGGGCAAATGGATCAAAAGGGTCCAGCATTAATTACTGAAGTTCACTCTGCATCTGCTAGTCTGCATAACATTTTATTACAGTTTATAGGTGCCTCACATCTGCAATCAGTCCATAATTTACACAGGTATGCAGGTGAGTACAAGGACCACAGACATCCAGCAGCAGTGCATACATAACAGGAAGACCATGACTGATGGGTAACCTAGCACAAATACTGCAGCAATGATGGGTGATCCTGCCTCTGACTACAGACAGGGATAAGTAAGTTGGCAAGAAGTATAGTACAGTGCCCAGCCAATGTGGGAAGACACAGCTAGTGCTGGAGGGCTACTTATATCGTCTGAATGGGCAAGGATATATAGAAGATGGTGTGCATGTATCGAACAGAGAACAAATTTCTACATATGCACCTATTAAATAGATGACACTGTAGAAAGTCATCCCACGTTGGCATGGTTTGGATGTGTGCCAGGCTGAGAATGATGGGAACTGACTGGATGTTGCACCAAAGCTGTATTGGTTATACCCAGGGCATTTTAAACCACTTGACAGCTGAGAGAGTGGAAGTCCTTCCTGTTGATGTATCTGATGTACTCTGGACCAAGTGGGACCTTGATGGCAGTGGTTGTAATATCAGTGGCTCTCAGGACCTCAGGGAAATGGGTAATTTTGTAGAAGGCCTACATAGTGGTGGCTCTCTCCTTTGTAGGCCTTAAGGACAATATATGCTTCTCCATGTGCTATAGAATAATACTAAAGAATTGGTGTAGTATAAGCTAGGCTGACATACATGATTTTCCTAGCATGTCACCTGTAGGTCACTGAAAGGTCCCTGAAGCTAGTATAGTTAAAGCTGCACATATTTTAGTGCCCACTTGGATGGACTGTTCACACATACCCCTTAATTCTGCATGTGGGTGACACGATTAGACAAGCTTCAATATGGTATCCCTGTGCACACAAAAGTAGTCCATGATCAGCTGATTAGCCAGGTGGTGGTGGTGGTAGTGATAAATAAGGAGCAGAGGGTGCCATCTCCATTGGCATGCCATATTGTGGGTACTGGCTTCAACAGTGGCCACAATCATGTGCTGCTATGCTATAGCTACTTCTATTGCAAAAATTCTAGAATTCTGTACATGGCAATTCCTGGCATTTTAGAATAGGTGACCAACATGCTGTAGCATGCCTGCTTTATATATTTCTGAATGGCTACATTTTGTTTGATAGCATCATTTGCATATTTGTTGTCTCTTATTTGTGTCTGGAACCTCATTTTTGCATCATTATGCAGTCATTTGCACCTGTTATATTCCAAGCTGTTTTTTTTCCTTAACATAACTGCTTTACTTGTGTCTCTCAGTTGCTTCTTCCCTGCATGTCAATGCTTCTTGTTATGTTTTGCAAAAAACAATATACTATCTAAGAATATTGGCCACTGTGAGTATATCAATCTTGTTAAAATAGTTTAAAAATTCTAGCAAAAATACACTAAGATGAGAACCAAGGCCACACTCCCATCAGGCAACTATGGAGAGTTAAAGATATTTAAACAGTAAGAAAATATTTACAACTTCCCTCTACAAAAACAAAGTTTTAAGCTTTATTTTTAAAAGTTAATTTGGGCATGGGTTTTAATTTGTAAAGGAGAGAGTTTCAGTTTTACGGTCCTTAGACCAAAATGATCTAAAACAACACTACAGTATATGGAAAGGACAATCTAGGTGCATAGATAATATAAAACAGGATTTAAATGATATTTTAAAGTGTATTCATCATGCTCTAAAGCAAATGTAACAAACCTTTGGAGTTGGATATATAGATATAACACCCTAACCATATACAATACCAAATTATACAGTTTTGAAACAAAAAAGTGTGTTGTTTTTGCATTTTATTTTGTTGGAAAGGACAACCCCCAAAGTATTTTTTCAGGGCTGGAAATCTGCCAAGACATCATGAAAGACTGAACCCACAATGGTTTACTACCTAAATTAATGTATAAACTACTGAAGTTCTATGTAAAATGCACCAGAAGTAGTTTCTTCCTAGCAAAGCAAGTTGTTAACCAGTTCTTGCAGATGGAGCTTGTCACGTTGAAAATTAACACATGATGATAGATACAGTAGTGAAACCACAATATAAATAAGACACAGCTCTTGTAAAGAGGTAAGTTATTTTAATTATCTGCAATACTTTGCATTTCTATATAAATCTTTGCTCACTACCTCCCATGACATCATGTGGGTGTGGTTATAGAAAGAAATGAGTAAACAGTGAAACTAAAAAATCAAACAGTACGCTATACTCTTTATTTTTTGCAAAATCACTTGCAACTTTATCATAAGGAGTACCACAGGAAAATAAATTAATTGCAAAGCAAAGATGCTTTCAAACATGACGAGTGCACTTTAAAACATTTTATTGTAAACAGTTTTTAATAATCTAAAAAGATCAAAATGTATCAATGCATAGATTATTAATGACTAATTTTGGTTTTAGTATCACTGGAAGCAATCTAGCTTCAGCTTGAGTGTAACAGTGATGCTGCAGTTTGGGAGATAGTCTAGCAATTAGCGCACAAGATTAAGGCTATGAGCTGATAAGCGGTTTCCTGTGGTACAGAGTTTGATTAATTTGGCCATCATTTGCCTACTGTGCCCGCTTGAGCAAGTCACTTATCCAGGCAGTACTTTTGGGCAGTTGGACAATTGGCTTGGCTCCTCAGTGGTATCCTGAACCACATGCTTAGTGACAACATATGACCCTAGTATTGGACTTCTAAGATGGCTGCACATTGAGTGCCAGCTTAATTCTAGCCCTCCCAGTGGGAAAACAGAAACTCAGCAGAGAAGACCAATACACTTTTGTGTTTCTGGCTAAATTTCAGTAACTGGCTAGTAAGTCCACTGCCTGGATGCCAAGAAAAATGAAATATGGAGAATCTGAAAGGAAATGAGCTACAAAAGGTGAGGAAAACACTGACTTGGAAAAGTTCTACAGCTGTTCAGCAAAAGGCAGTGCAAGCTCCAGACATTACTTCCAGTAACCCAAAGGAAAGTATAAGACAACTGCACACAGACCTGATTAAAATAAATGAAACACTGATGGAGTATATCAACTCAAACAACAAATGGCTGGAAAAATGGAAAAATCTTTAATCAGATATTCCAATGAGGTGATAAAAGTGCAAAAATCAGAGGTCAAAATGAAGAAAAGGCTGGCTGAATATGAGACTGCTCAAGAAGAGATGTTTCAAACAATAATAAAATTAGAAGACAGACTATGTAGAGAAAACCTGAGATTTTCAGCTGTACCAGAGAAGCTGGAAGGAACAGACTGTATTAATTTTATGACAACACAAATAAGCAACTGGACTGGTATTCCACAGCAGGAGTTGTTAGTTGAAAGGGCACACATCATGTGTATGCTCCAAACCTGGCTATGAGAAAGCAACCTGAACCTTTAATAGTAAAGATGCAACTCTACCAGTAGAAGGAGTTGATTCTGACAAAACTGTGGCAGAAGCAAAAAGTACTAAAAGTAAGAGACATCAGAGGAGTAAATGTATTCCAGTATTCAGGGAATGTCAAGAAGCAGGCATGAGATTCAAACTGCTGTACTCAGCTGTCTTCAAAATATTGTTCCCTGGAGGCACAGAATCATTTTTTGATGAAGTACATGCTAAGGAGGAAATACAAAAGTTTGTCCAACAAAAAGTAATCTATGAAACAGAAGGAGAGTCTGTTTCCTGTTATTCTGGTAACAAAGACCACAGAGGGACAGTGCCAGTGAAACCTTTTCCAATGTTTCAATGGAAAATGCTGGAGAAAAGTAAGTGAGCACAAGAACTGACTAGAAGAATTGAGAGTACATTGGAAATGAAGCAGAGACAGGATTTGGGAGATGGAGATGAGCATGAATAAAACTAGTAACTTGGAAATTGACAAATGTGGGATTACAAAGCAATAATTATATTTTTTGAAATATGACAGAACAAAAAAATCTGGAAATATTGGACTTTTTGGATTTTGTTGGACTTGAGGGGGACTCTAAAGTATATGCCCTACTTCATGTCATTAATGTTCAGAAAAATACTTGGGGAGGAGAAGAGGAGGGAAGGGAGAAAGTTAACTGTAAGTTAAACAAAATTATTTCTTAACAGTATTATTTTTATAGTGCAGTATTTTCTTTGCATGCTATAAAGTAAAGTTTTTTCAGTTAGTTTTAAGTGTAATGGGGATACTATTGTAAACTGGTGTTCCTGTTTTTTTCTTTTCTTTCTCCCTTCTTCTCTTTTTTTCCTTGTTCAGTTTTAAGAAATATAAGCACTGCAAAGTAAAAAAAGAAGAAGAAGAAAAGTATGGTTAAAAGAGCATGACAAAATCAAAATTAATGTGCTTTTTCTCATTATTGCATGAGGGAGGATTGTTGACAGGATTGGGGCCCTTGGCTTGATCTAGTAACAAGTTTTAAGAAAAAGCAAGTACATTAAAAATATTGAATATTATAAGGATTTTTTCTAGTAAATAAATGTATGCTTAGTGGCAAATTTTGTATCTGGTCCTTATGTCTCCATGGAGACAATCTGATAAAGTGAAATTGACTACAATCTGATAAAGGGAAATTGACTAGAAAAAAAGAGAGAAATTGGCTAGGAGATAATGTTCTCTGAAAACATTCAGGTGTTTTCCCAGCTGGAGAACTATAAAGCTAAGGCAAAACCAAACAGTACTTAATAGAAGCACAGGCTGCACCATCCATCTTAGCATGGATAACCTTTCTTTTAGGTTAACTCAAGTTTATGAGTGTGGTTGTCAGTTTGGGACATTTGTTCCTATTAGGAGAATAAAACTTCAGTATTTGAAGGTGCACATAGTTTTGTGTGTTAGTATTAAGTTAATAGGTTTTAGGGGGTATTGGGGAGTGTTTTTTGAGGGCTTTCGGTAAAACAAAAAGTGGGCTCAAATTGATATAACAAGAAACAACTGTATAAAAGTGTAATCTGCCAAACAGTGTATGCATGTAACACAAAAGCTGGAACTAGACATTTAACTAAAAAGATGTTGCACATAAAAAGTGGGAATAATAACTTATTAATACAATGGTGCTTTTTTGCAATATCTTTAAATGTCAATGGTCTCACGGATAAATACAAAAAAGAAACCATAGTGAATTACAGTATCACACAAAAACTTCTACAACACCTTCCTAATATCGGCTGCACCCCATTCACTCACCAATGGTTTAATAGCTACCTTACTAACAGGCAACAATGTCTAAAATGGCAAAATACTCTATGAGAACACCAACCCAACCAAACTGAAGTACCACAAGAGTTTATATTTGGACCTTTACTCTTTAACATATTTACCAACAGGCTTCACACTGCTTCTCCTCTTAGCTCTATTATCCAGTATGCAGATGATACTATCATCATCTCCTCCTCAAATAACCTCCAACACATCCAACAAATAACCCAAGATACCTTCACTGCAACTGAAGCCTGGTTAACTGAATCACAACTACTACTTAATGCCAAAAAACAAAGCTTCTACTCTTTGCAGCAAAACCCCTCTCACTTGATTCTCACTTTCATATTTTCTCCCAAAGAAACACAGAAACTGAAATAGTATCCCATGCTAAACTAATAGGTATTACCATTGACAATAAACTTACATTTGAATGCCATATTGGCAATGCCATTAAAAAAGCACTGCAAATTAGGAGCCCTATACAGACATAAACATTTAATGGACAGCACCACCAAAAAAGCCGCCACCAACACTTAATTGCTCCCCTCTCTATTATACGGTGCCCCCATTTTTTCTAATCTGCACTCATCTCTATAAAATAAGCTCCAGTCCTGCTGCCATAAAAATGCCAAATTTGCCACAGGCAGCTCATACCACTCACATCACTGCCAAGCCTTAAAATAATTAAACTGGCTACAATTTCCACATCACTTTAACCTCATTCAACTGTCCATAACACACAAAATTGTCTACAATCCAAACAACTGTCCTGTTCTTAAGGACATTTTAATACCCTGTAGCCCCACCAGAACCATTCACTCTGAAAATAAACAACTCATAACTGTACATGTACCAAAAAAAAGAGCCAGACACTGCCTTTACTCATACACTGTCACTAAACTTTGGAACTCACTTCCAAACAGCATAAACACCATTAGTTGCTTCAATAAATTTAAACTCACCCTAAAGAACTACCTACTAAATACTAAAATCTGCCCCTGCATCTGTCCAAATAAATAAACATCCTACTCTCCTTAAGCCTTCCTCTAGCTTACCCCAATCTTTATCCATCAAAACCAGTAGGAAACTCTTTTCGATCTATAACTTATTTTAAACAACTCTCACTAATTTTAACTATCATTCTAATCCCACACCCCTTTAAAACTACCCCACTAGTGATTTTTCTTTCCCTTTATTAATTCTTTTAACTTAACACTACCCCTTGAGTGATCTTTTCCTTTCTTAACTTTCAACCTATTTCAATATTTACAAAAAAGAGTGTGTGTACATATATATATCTTGTAAATTACTGTTTTTCTCTCTGATGTTGTAACTTCCCACAATTTATTAGTCTATTTCTCATTTTGTTATATTGTACTGTAATTTATGTACATTCTGTAAATTCTTGGAAAATACTGTGCAATCATAATGTGTTTGTGGAGCTTTTTCCCTGGGCCTCCACTGAAAATAGGCTTTTCTCCCAGTCGGACTTTCCCGGTCAAGAAATGTCAGTAAATAAATAAATATATTTAAAGAATGAGTGCAAATACCTATGCTACAGCAGACACACTTAGAGAGAACTGAAAATGTGAATATAACAAAGAAAGGTTTTCAATATGGTTATTCAGCAGAATACCTTGGACAAAGGAAAAAAAGGAATACTTATATTAATTGCAAGAGGAGCTTCCATAGTGATAGAAGAAAAAAATGATTTGTATTCCACCTAAAACTGCTATAGTGGAGCTCAAGAACATTCTGGGAGAAATAATCAGCTTTCAGCAAGGAATATTACTTGTAGGTAAGTACTGGAATTTGATTTGCAGCAGTGAAGATGTCTGGGGTCCAGAAGGGAAAGTATAACAAAGAAGGGTAGGCTTCTGAAGAAATGTATGAAAATATTTGACATGGAAGATGTGAATTCAATAGTAGGAGTTCAGAGTGAATTTACATATTATTCTCCAAGATGCAAAACCTGGGCTAGGCTAGACAGAATTTGCATTTCACAGGAACATGTGCATTTAATTGAAGGTCTTGATATGCACCAAATAACTATTTCAGATCATGTGCCTGTAATAACTAAATTAAAAACACAAGGTAATGAAATAAAAGATGAGACACTGGCACTTTTCCAGCTATCTGTGGAAGAGAGAGGAATTTAAGGAATGGGTAGCAGAAATTATTCAGGCGCTATTAGAAAAGACAGATTTTTTTTCTGAAAATATAGCTAAGGAGCGGGATAAAATTAAAGTGGAATTTAAAAATAGGGTGGAAATAAAAGAAAGGGAGATATGGTTAAAAAGTAACAAGAATTATTTAGAGGGACTAGCAAATGTTAAAGTATAGCAGAATGGGGGAATTTCACAGAACAAGAAAAGGATCAACTGCAGAATGCTAAACAGAAAATAAGGGATTAATATGCATGAACCAAGAATGAAAAAAATAAGGCTCCAAGAGGTAAAGCAGAAGTGTTTAATCACGGAGTTCACCACAAAACACAATCCAAGTTAAGAGCTTTCACACGGAACACTCCCAGACTTCATCAGAACAATAATTGCAACAAACCACCATCTTTTTAACTTAAAAACAGCTAATCGCAGTGATTTTAAATATTAACTCTGTATTGCTTCACAAGTTAAAAACATACCAAATAAACAAAACATGTACATTTGTTAAAAATCAATACCATAATTTGGGGTCTGAACTGTCTGCAAACAGCTAATGTTAACTTTGAGTATGTGTCTACCTGTTTGAGCCAATATTCATTTTTCCCCTTTAGAGCACTCTGCTTTGGCTTGTAAGCAGCCCCCCCCACACACACACACACTCATCTTCCACTTTCTCTCTTATTCCCTTTTGTTAGCAAATAGTATCCATAACTGATCAATACTGTGTGTTTGTTAATTTAAACTGAGACCACAGTAGCCTACTGATACAAGGTTATCCTGTTTTTCCACCTGAGAAATGGTTAAGAAATGACGTACAGTTTCAGAGCAGTCCTTGGTCAATTCTGATTGTTTCTTAAACACAAACTTGTCTTTGCTTTGGCTCATTAGCAGCAGTACAAAAGAACTGCCGCTCACACCCTTGTTCTCACCCTCCCCCTTCCCTGATTATTACCTTAAGCCAATAACAAAGTTAATAAATATTATCTGTGGCAGGCACCATTTTTAAAACTACAACCACCCTTTGTCACTATCATATGTTCATTTACCAGTTTACTCTGTTACCTGATTGTTTCCAGCCCCTCATAAGAGCTACTAACAGGGTCTCTACGCGCTCCGCTCCCCAGTGGTCCTACCTTTATTACAGACACAAACCCCTCCCATCTTTCCACTAGCCAACCACAGTACTAACCCAAAACTATCTCCTCCATCTTTCCACTACTATCACACCTCCTCAACTAACATGTACAAGCATACCTTACCTGTGCTCACTGCATGCACTCTCCTTGCATATCTTACATCCTACCAAAGCTCCATCATTCCCCCACTCAACCACTACCACTGTACTACTACTCACACCACCACTCATGTCTCACCCTCACTCAGCTCCCCTCCCACCAACTCAAGAACTATCCCTATGCACCCCTCACATATTCTACCAACTATATTACTCAAACATAAAGCATCCCTACAACTTAACATAGTAACCCTCCCACCATACCTATTACCCACAGAGCACAATCATAAATTTTCCCTAATAATCAAACACATTCAAAAACTGAAAAAAACTAATAACCTCGTGCATATCAAAACTAGCCCTAAGCGGAGACTTCCACCCCAACCCTGGTCCTACCATCTCCAACCCCAATCCTCATAATCAGACTAGAAACCACAACTTATCCCATATCACAGCCAATAGAAAGCCAAGTGACTTCCTTCTACTAAGCCTAAATATTAGAAGTATATCCAAGAAAGTCCATGAACTCCATGCCACCATAGACTTGTACTCCCCAGATATAGTCATCCTGACAGAAACCTGGCTAAAACCTCACATTACCAGTGAGCAAATACTCCCTACCGGTTACGGCATACTAAGAGTAAACCGACTAAACAAGAAAGGAGGTGGTGTAGCTATAATATTTAAACAGCATCTAAACATCCAGATCATAAAATCATCCGCTCCACAAATAGGCAATGAAGAAATAATATATACCAACCTCAAAATAAACCAAAACAAACCATCAACATAATTGGATGCTACTTCCCACCTGGCCAGAACATCCCTCCACTAGAAAACCTCCACAGCTGGTCTACCCACCATCTCCCCCAAGAAACTATAATTTTAGGTGATTTCAATATTGACTGGCAATCCTGTTCTGGCAACCATCCAACCCATCATGTAAACCCTCATGGCTTCACCCAACTAGTCCAGTCGCCAACCAGGATAAATAAAAACTCCAGCAAGCACACTACCCTGGATTGGATACTAGTCAGTAAGAGCCCCCAGTCATATATAACAGGTTGCTTATCAGATAGCTTCAGTGATCACTCCCCAACATTCCTACTCAAAAAATACTTATACCAAGCTAAACCTGTCATCTACCGTCAAATACGTAAATAACTAAACTTTAACCCACTCACATTCATCTCATCCCTCAAAGAATGTAACTGGCATCCTCTAAAGTAACTCAGTCTTGATGACGCAGTTGAATTTTTTAATACTACCTTCCTGAGCATCCTTAATTACCACACCCTCATATGATTTTCCAGAACCAAAGCACAACCCCCCCCCCCACCCCCCATGGCTACATAAAACCACTAAGTCAGAAATGAAAAACAGGGATAAAGCCTGGGAGCACTGGCGCAAAACCAAAACTCCCTAAACTAGACAGAAATTCCTAGAACTACGCAATAGAGTCAAAAAGCTAATAAAACAGGACAAATTCCAATACTACCAGTCTGCCCTAGACTCCTCCCAACACAGCCCCAAACAATTCTGGTCCTCCATAAACCCCATCCTCCACCCAGGTAAAGTCAGTACCCCTTCTCTTAACATCCCTCACTCCTCCGAAAATATTGCTACCTCATTCAACACACACTTCACACAAACCATACTATCACTAGCTAAAAACAACCCCCCTCCACTCCAACCCACACCTTCAACTAGTAATCGCTCCACTGCCTTCTCTTTTTCTCCTCTACCTACCTCCAACATAAAAAAAAAACTCTTAACTAAACTTAAGCCCACCAAATTAGCAGCAGACAACCTCCCAAGTGAATACCTACAAATCACAGCTGATGCTCTGGCCTACCCAATATCCATCTTGATTAACCGATCTCTGTCAGAAAGTTAAGTTCCCACACTGTGGAAAGTATCACATATAATTCCCCTCCACAACGCCGGCCCCTCCACAGAACTAACCAATTACCGCCCCATAGCTATTCTCTCTCCACTCTCCAAATTACTAGAGAGATGCATACACTCTCAGGTCTCAGACTAACTCCTTACTAACAACCTCCTTTCCAATACTCAGCATGGTTTCCGACCAAACCATAGCACCACCACTGCCTTACTCTCCTTTACTAACACTATCCTTCCACATAAAAACAATGGCTATCTCTCCTTTGCCACTTTCCTAGACCTATCTAAAGCATTTGACATGGTCCCACACAAACAACTCATCTTTGTACTCAGTAACCTATCCTTCTCTCAATCAATCACCAACTGGTTTCAGAGTTACCTGTCTGACCGCCAACAATCCGTTGTATGGCAGAATGACATATCTCCTCAACTACCTGTCTCCATAGAGGTTTCCCAAGGATCCATCCTTGGACCCCTACTCTTCTCTGTTTTCACCAATAATCTAACCTCTGCCACCAAACATGGCACACTCATACAATACGCAGATGACTCAGCCATCATCTGCTCAGCCCAGTCCCTACCCAAACTGCAAAAAGTCACACAGGAAGCCTTTTCCTCTGTTGAAACTTGGTTATCCGATGCCCAATTAATACTCAACCCAAACAAAACTAAACTACTCATCTTCCAACCCACCAAACATACTCAAAACAACTCTCACTTTAACATCACGGCAAAAGACAACACCACTATATACCCAACTGAACACACCAAATTGCTAGGAGTGGAAATAGACAATAAACTAAAATTTGACATTCACATATCCATGTCCATAAAAAAAGTCCACAAAAAAACTAGGAGCGTTATACAGAAATAAGCAACTTCTCACCAAAGCAGCAAAGATTTCAATAGCAAATTCCCACCTTATCTCCACCCTGCTTTATGCCTCTCCAATATATACCAACCTAAGGCAATGCGATCTAAACAAGCTAGAGACCTGCTACAACAAAATCGCCAAATTTGCCACAGGGGCATCCTACCGTAGTCACCACTGTCTCTCGCTTGCTGAACTGGGCTGGCTTGAACTCCCTCACCTCCTTCAATGGTATCAACTCTTACTCGCCCACAAACTAGTAAACCATCCACTAAATGTCCCATCCCTCCAGAATCTACTCCAACCCTATCGCACCACCAGACCACTAAGAATCAGCAACAAAAATCACTTGCAGATCACTAAAGCCAATAACTCTGCTGGTGAAGCATTATTCTCTTGCACCATAGCCAAGTTATGGAACTCCCTCCCACCCACAATTACCTCCATACCATCATGCACCCACTAGAAAACTTTACTAAAAGCGCACATAAAAACATGCTGGCTATGCCCTTGCAACTCCCACTCTAATATCACCCACCTCATCCAACCACTACCTTTCTTTCCACCCCACTAACTACCTTGATTATAGTAAGCTCAGATGCTCATAAGCCTTGTACTTATTATACAGCAGGAACTTCTTATTGTAACATTTGTTAATGTCTGTTATGTACTTCGCAGATAAAGATTCTAGTTGTCTACTGATGTACTATGTTCTTCATCTGTAAATATGTTTGTAATTAATTGCTATGTTAATCAAATTGTTAATCGCTATGTAATCCAATGTAACTACTGTCTGTTTATTTTAACTGTGGAGCTTTTCTCCCCGGGCCTCTGCTGAAAATGGACCTACGTCCAGTCGGACACTCCCGGTCAACAAATGTAAATAAATAAATAAAAAGAATAAATAAATAATGAAAATACTTATTTAAATAACAAACCTAAGTTATAGTAAATATGTTTTAAATGTATGTTAATTTATTATTTAAATAAGTATTTTCATTATGGTATTGATTTTTAACAACTGTACATGTTTTGTTTATTTGGTATGTTTTTAACTTGTGAAGCAATACAGAGTTAATATTTTTAAAAAAGGGGGGTTGGGTTTTGTATCACTCTGACTGGCTATTTTTAAGATAAAAATATAGTCGTTTGTTGCAATTATTGTTCTGATGAAGCCTGGGAGAGTTCCGAGTGAAAATGTTTAACTTGGTTGTGTTTTGTGGTGAATTCTGCGATTACACACTTCTGCTTTACCTCTTGGAGCCTTATTTTTCCGTTCTTGGTTTGTGGTTTTATCAGGAGATTAATATGCACGAGTTTAGAAAGATTGCTGTTAAGCAACTCTTTTTGATAATAACTACACCATAAAAACTTTTAGAACAACAACCCAGGCAACAGAAAGTAGGTAACAAGAGATCTTGTAGCGGTATTAGAAATATTTCAGAAATTCTATGAAAGTCTGTATAAACCAAAGAAAAATGGAAATCAATCAATAAAAAGTACAAATGGAAATGTTTATAGAAAAATTAAATATGCCAAGGTTAGAGGTAGATGAGGCTCAACTGCTAACAGTTAGGATAGGAGGAGATGAGATAAAAATGCTGATGCATAACCAATCTACAGGAAAGTCCCCAGGAATAGATGGTATATCTATGGAAGTTTGGAAGTTAGGAGGGAAAAAACTGATAAGGATCTGGAAGGTTTTGTTTAACAGTATTTTAAGAGGAGGAGAAGTACCAACACCCTGGAAGAAAGCGGTGGTCACTGTAATACCTAAAGAGGGTAAAGATCCATCAGATCCAGCTTCATACAGGTACATTTCAATACTAACCCATAATTATAAAATGTTTATGTCTATAATCACTAAAACAGTGGCAAAAATGATACCAAAAGTAATAGATATGGATCAGTGTGGTTTTGTGGTATGGAAGCAAACATTTTACAACATTAACAGACCACTGATGATCCAGAGGGAAGCAGAATGTAAAAAAATAACAATGTTGTTGGTGGGTCTTGATGCATAGAAAGCATTTGACAGACAAAGCTGGGACTTTATGAGCAGGGCAATGGAAACATTTGCATTCCCTGATAAAATTATAAGGTTAATTAGGAGGATATATGAGGGATTGGAGGTGAAAATTAAAGTGGGTGGGGTCCTCTCTGATCATTTCTGCTTGAGCAGAGGAACCAAGCAGGGATGTTATCTTTCCCCTTTGTTATTTGCATTATATTTAGAACCATTGCCAAAGAAAATAAAGGTCTCATGAAATCAAGGAAATAATTAGTATGGTTGTCAAGAAAAGCTGGCTCTATTTGCAGATGATATTATTTTATATCTGACAAAACGAGAAAAGGACATTACAGTGTTGTGGAGCATTTTGACACAGTTTCAGATCTTTACGGGTTACAAAATTAATAAAGCTAAAACAAAGACTGTAACAGTAAATTATGTACCTACACATGTCTTGGTTCACCAATATTTATGGGGACATGATAAAGTAATGTATTTAGAAGTATGGATTAAAACTTTTTCTGGTGTGGTAGCTAAGGATATGTGGGAAAAGACTAAGCAAAACATAATACAAAAACTGAGAAAATGGAAGCTCTGTTATATGGACATGGGTACAAGCAGTTACAATGGTTTTAGTCATTTTAGTCTTATACACAGGTCAGGCATATCTTTATCAACCACAGGAGAAGTTGTGGGTAACAATTAATAAAGAACTGAAGGATTTTTTCTGGGAGGAGAAAATGTCAAGCATCAAGTGGGATAAACTGATTCTTCCAATAGAAGAAGGCAGACTGGGATTATCCAATTTGAAGAGGTATTTCAGAGCAATACAGTTAAGGCTCCTATAGATAGCACAAGCAGAAAACTATAATTCAAAGTAGAATAGGATGATGATTAAACAGAGGGAAGCTCAAGAAACAAAGAGAGACTGGGATTTTGGATGCAGGTCTTTAAGGAGAATAACAATAATCATACAGAATATTATATTCATAAAGTAGCAGAAAGTACTCTAAGAACTAAGCCAACACAGGAATGGAGAAAGGAGATTCTGCTGATAGGGATATCTGCAATTAGGGATACAGAAATAAGGCTGAAATTTAGTGGAGGAAACTGGCAAAGGAACCAAGGCATTTGGAGCAAATAACTAGAGAGAGAAAGGTAATAGAATGGGAAGATGCCAAGAATGTGTTTGGACTGCAGGTTAGAGATTGCCTTCCCTGTCAAGGATTGATATCAGAGTATAGGCAAAAAGAAAGAAACAAGGGAGGGGGCTCTAAATGAAAGACCAGCACTGGTAGAGTTTTTAATAGAATCCAGAACACAAGCTGCCATTAAAAAATGAATAATTAGTAGACCATATGAAATATTGCATGGTAACTATAAGAATCAATCAGAGAAGGTTAGAAAGGATTTGGAGGAGAGATATGATAAGCAATTCACAAAGAAATAATGGGGGATATATGTATATGTTTGCTAAATATGCAACAAAATCTAGAAGATTTAGGATTTTTGCTTAGAAATGTTTATATAGTTATTTTATACCCCAAGTAGACTCCAGAGATTTTTTCCTCAGGTAGACAGCAAAATTGGAGGTGTGATGAGGAAGAAAGAGGTAAATGGGAACATATTTTCTGGGAGTGTAATGAGCTGGCAGGCTTCAAAGATTCTCTGCAGACTATTCTGTTGGAGATACTGGGTGAGCAAACTGGTGTAACTAGAAAAATGATTTTTCCTGAGCTATGATACAGAATCGGAATTACCTAGACATAGTAAGGGCTTGCTGAGTCTAATTATGGTGGGTGCCAAAAAAGCAATTACTAGAAAATGCAAATCATAGTCTAAACCAACTGTACTAGAAGTAGTGAATAGAGTAACAGAGAAGAAACAACTGAAACTGGGATCTTTAGAAAAGGTTAGGAGCAAAGTATGGGTGGCACAGTGGTGCAGCAGTTAACATTGTCTCCTTTGGTGCAGTGGTTAACATTTTTGCCTCACAGCAATAGATTATCTGGTTCGATTCACAGCTGAGATGCCTTCTGTGCTGAATCTGCATGACCTCCCCACATTCGCCGGGTTTCCTCTGGGTACTTCAGTTTCCTTCCACATTCCAAAGACATGCATCTGGAGCATTTCTTCTCAGGTCCCCGCTGAAAATAAGCTCTGCCCTAGTAGGACTTTCCCGGTCAACAAATGTTAAATAAAAAAATAAATAAACTAAAATTACATAGGAAACATGGGAATTGTGGGAACAATACATACAGGAGATGAATGAGGTTTAAAAGAAGGCAGGACTTGAATGAGCTATGTAATGCTTGACTGACAATGTCTCAGTCATTCAGTTAGCACATATACATATCACAGTATCGAGTGTCCATGAAGTTTCTGATACATGGCTGGTCCATGGCCTATTGTGCTTCTAGGTAAGATGAGCAAGATTTCAGGTCAGGTATAGAGGTACAGGGTGTTTACCTCCTCCAATGCAAAATGTCATGCACTCTGTTCTGTTACTCAATGAGCAGTTACTTCAGTGTTATAATAATACCTTATGATTTAATCATCAGAGATTTCAATGTAAAATGGAAGTCAAGCAGTTTAATGACAAGAACTGTTAGCGCTTTCACCCGTAGGCTTCTTCAGACAGTATCAAACATAAAATACATTCTCAATTTAAATACACGAACAATACTAGCGATAGGTCAAAAGACAGTCACAGCATATTTAAACACACCAAGTTGTATACAATGCATCTAATACGGCATTCAAGCGCTAATCATAAATCCGGTATTGTTCGACTGCTTGACTTCCATTTTTGCAGTTTTTGGTGGTTTTTACAGCTGACATCTCAGATTGCTGTCATTGTGGAACTTTTAATTTGCATCTACGAAGCCATTAGACCCAGCGCATGGTAGTGACTATTATTTGCCTTTGTTTTATTTCCATTGCGATTTCTGGGTCGCTGCTCCGTTGTTCTGGTGTGGTTCTTATTTTCGTACTGTATATTACACTAGAGATTTCAATGTGTTTGTAATCTTTTGGTAGTCAGGATGAGTTATTGGCTTCATATTAAATGCCCTGTGATAACATGTTCTAGATTCATTTTACACCATAATCCTTTTATGACAGATATATTTGGGATAAGCAGATTAGGCCACTAAAAGCAATATTTTTTTTCTTTTTATATAGACAGTTACAACTACAGAACACAGGAAATAAGGCAATCCGTAAAAAAAATATGGCTTAGTTCATTTTAGCTTAATCATAATTTCTACTTAATAGTGACCATTTGGACTGAGCTTATTGATTCACCACAAATTTAAAGTTTATTTATAAAGTGTCATCTAACTTAAAAAATATATTTAGATATCACTAACAAACTCAAAGTACATTCATTTTTATGGGCATTTATAATACGATGTGCACTATGTAAAAAGGGCAATGCCTAGAGTAACATTCTAATTTATTTTTGATTAAACAGAATGACCTCTGATTTGGGGAATATGGCCACTGTAAGGGCAAACTATTGGAAATGTTGAGACTCGATACAGTGAGCCCTGAAGGAAATTGTGAAATGTGAAACTCACTGCTGCAAGTTAAATGCACTTTTGCAGGACAACCCCCCACAGCATTCATGAGATGTGAGGTGCTGCACCCTCTGCAGCCCAATTACTTATACATACTAACTCCAAGATCATTATATCTTGATGGGAATATGCCTTGATGCAGCAGTTTTGTATACAGTATATATTTCCCTGTAATTGCACTTAAATTTAGTATACTTTCCTCAAGTAATTGCAGTTAATTCTTGCAGTTTCATAGATTGCACTTACAGTCCTCGTACATACAAGAAGACCCCTTGGCTACAACCACAGATGCTATAAGCAAAACAAGCTGTATTGTGATGTGCTCTCTTAATTTTCACATTTGCTTACTAGCTACAGTATTACAACATATTTAAATTTGAAGTGAAAAATGTTGTCGCTTAATATTGTTTATTTCATTCTCTACCATAGGTTGAATTTGTTGTTTTTGTAAAGTGGTATTGTAAAAGAAGTTACATAAATTTGACTTGTCTTGTTGATCTAACAGTTCTGAATAGTTTCTGCTGCTATAGAGTCTTTGGGAGTGCTCCATTTAAAAATTACCGGGTACTTCCCTCATATTGCAGAGGGGAACCCTAACTGTAACCCTGGAAACCCCCAGGAGTTAATAATGGGGTAGCCAGCTGGCTTGGTGGAGGTTTGGATCAATTGGCTGGTGGCAGTTGACCTGCTTCTGGGGTGTGTGTGTGTGTGTGTGGGGGGGGGGGGGATCTTGCTGCTACTGAGGCACTCTTCAGTAGAGGCTGGAGTTTGAGGGTCCTGAAGTGCATGTTAAACAAAATTAAGAGGGATGTGCAGACACATCCTAGAAGTAGGGCACCTCTCCCCATCAAGGTTTATACCCCATTGCATTAGCCAAAAAAAAAAAAAGATTGTTCTTTGCTTGCTAATTTATGTCTATAGCCCCAAATTTGGCCTTCCTTGAAAAAAATGTATAGGCCAATTGGAATGATGGAAGGATAACCGTGCATATAAAGACCGCAACAACTGACAAAAGTGCTTTTGGTCAAAACCTATTCTTAACGGTATGTTTTTATTTTGTATTAGATAAAAATCTGTATAATTTATTTTTATTATTAAACATTTTTAATTATTAATTTTGGATATCCGTAAGTGATGTATTGCAAAATTCTAGGCTAAAGAAAAAATGTTTAAATTATAAATACAACAAAACCATCTTCAAATTCAAGCAATAGCTTAAAAGATAAAAGCATATTGTTATCTTCATTATTTAACCCCCCCCCCCACACACACACACACACACACACACACACATACAAAAAAAAGACAAAAGACGGAATTAAACTTCTTCTCACAAAGGTTATATAAAACAGTATAAGAAGCTCAGTGCTGCCCACTGTGATATTTCTGAGTAAGCTTTTAACCACATAGGTAATGCTGAGATGTGAGATGGCAATGTGATCTGTAGCTGGTGGTTTGCTGCGAGCTCATGTTACATTAATTTTGACCTATCAGTGTTCTTTCACCATCTGGTGAATGAGAGAGGTCAGGCTGCTGACGTCTTTAACCTCCCCCAATAATGCAGACTTCCAGAAGTCTCACAAAATGGCAGAAACAGACATACTAGAGGAATTCACAAGTATATGTGAAATACAAACTGTCAACATAACAGAAGAATGAACAGTAAAGCTGAAAATTGTCTATAAACTGCAACACTGCTGCATATATTAAAGAATGAAACAGTGAAGACATTAGATAGACAGGTGTTCTTTGCCTGACAATCAGTTATTTTAATTTGCATAATCAGTATTCAGTATTAAAACGTGAGTGTTAGAAAACTCAAGTAATATATTTTGCTTTAGGGTTCTTAATCAAACTGGTTCGGTTGTGGGATGGAGGCCAGCAACTTTCTTGCCTGTAAGCGTGTCATTGCTATAAATGGTCACTTGTCTGACAGTCTTAGGAATGAGTTTAGCACAACAGCATTTGTACAAGCTCATTTAATTGAACCCTCTCTCAGTTGTAGCCATGTTTGTAAGATTCTGTTTTGCTCATAGAGTCTTTGAAGAAATCAGTTTGAATGTATCTTTCTCACCATGATTTCTTGTAGTAAAAATACAACTGAAAAAGTGATAGATAGATAGATAGATAGATAGATAGATAGATAGATAGATAGATAGATAGATAGATAGATAGATACAACAGACACTCAGAGGCATAAGCCAGACAAGCAGATGGATGAATGAATGAATTACTTTTGATATGTACTGCAGCTGCAATGATTAATGACAGATCTACCATGACACCTTAAAATCACCAGAAGGGGCTCTGCTTGTCCTGCTTCCTGACATCTTGTATATACGTTTTCATCCAAGAGACCTTTTATAATTTAAGATTTTATTTTTAACTATACAGCTAAAACTATACAGCTAAAGGCAAAATGGAAACTCAAAGTACTTAATTCAAGTGGAGTGCTTCTTTAGGTATATCTTCCCTAGGTAGCCGGTTTGCAGGTGGGTCCTCTTTACCCATCTGACCCCAGATGTCATTCCCGAGCAGTCACCATCTGTTTACCAAGCAGGATCCCTGTACCTCTGTATGACACCCCTCAATCCCAAGCCCTGACGCATGTACACATACACATATACATACACACACAAACATACAAAGTTGCTTGGAGTAGTGACAGCTTTGCAATTCGTGTTCTTTGTAGCAACTAGAATAATTGATTCGGCTTCTAATACCACTCCCTTTTCCTATTCCCAGATATTTTCCAGGCCATCCATAGTATAAATAAATGGCAATATTACCTCTAGGGCAGTAGAGCCATTAAGCACCAATTACTGTATTACCCAACAACTAGATCTGCTGATCATGCCCCTCTAACACCTTGTGCGGGGGCAGATTCCCCCTTCAACTCACCCTATCTATGCTTCTGCAATTCAGTGACTACTATAGTTGTACGTTTATTTCCACAAATCACTGCATTATATACAAGGTTACCAGCACTATATATTTACATATTTAGACTGGTTGCATTGCTGTCTCTATCTATTCTTATTGTCACACATTGCTCAGTATCGTGTGATTTTCAGGATAGCTTAGGCACCAGTTCTGTAAATCTAACTGGTCTACCTATAGCAATTGCCCTTACATTTGCTAGTGGGGTGTGCTTTAAAGAGCTTTTGAGACATTTATATTACCAGTTTTTTTGTGTTTTGTCTGGTAGAGTCTCTGTTGTTCCCAGGTATATGGGATTCTTTGTAGCTGCAGGGTGTCTTGGCTTCTTAAGTTATACTAGAGAATTGTGTGTGTTTTTTTAAACATAGGCAGTAGATTTCATTTAATAGCTCACGTTATTACATTTAGTAAAATGTAATTTTACATCAATTGGTAACCATTTGGCTTACCGTGCTATATTTATTTTTTTATACATTTGTTGTCCAAGTTAAGTCCACTGTCTTGCTCAGAGTCATACAGCAGGCAAATGACAGTGGAAGGAATAAAACCATGCACCATTCATTGCTGGAAGCAGCTCATTAACAGTTCAGAGTTTTAATCCTCTGTGATAGTTGACAGGGGTATTCTCTTATTTGTTAAATTATTTACTGTGAGAGCATTTTATTCTCAGCTATTGGGAATGTACACAAATTAGTGGTGGACCATAGTCTAGACATGGAATGAAGATATGTTTGTTATTTATGCTCAAGCTTCAGTTGCAGGTAGGTGAGATATTCTGTAAGAGATGAGACTTCCACTTTTTTTAGAACTTTATCAACCTGTTGTTCTACATGTTTGCCAAAGGACAATTTATTATTCAACATAATTCCCAGATACCTTTGTAGTTCATTTCAGGGTATGGATATTCCTTATGGATCCTTAATGTTTAGAGGATGAGCTTGTACATTCCTTATTTATTAATGTCATGGCAGCAGACGTTTGAGTATTAACAGATTATTAGATGTCAGCCAGTTCCATATCTGGGCAAAATCCTCTTGGTAACTGTTTATTTAATATATTTCGTGATGTTATGTCCTTTTTTAGCAGCATAACCTTCAGCCCTGTGCACATAAGGCTGTACTGTGAAAATAGCATCTGTTTACGTGGGCCACCCCTCCAGTGCTGAATTTGTTTCAGGACAATGGAGTGGGTTATGGGTTGTTGAAAGATAAGATGGTGTTCTATATTACAAGGAGTTCCTCTTCTTAGTGAACCCCAAAATAACCCCATCCACTGTAGATAAATGGTAATAAGCTGTTCCTTCCTTCCTTCTAGAATGATTATTCATAATACTTTCTCCTTCAGGCTATCATATAGTGAAACTCGCAGTAGAAGACTCCACCAAGCTCACAAGACAGAGTGTTATCTGCTGTTACTTTATAGTGTTTTGGCACAGGAATGCTTAGTATGCAGCACTATTTTTGGGTCCCTTCCTTTTGTCCGCACTAGTAACATTATTTTTCTTTGTCTTTGAGAGACTACATGTCTCATTAGAAGTGGAATTATACACACAGTTTATCTATGAGCCATTGAAGATACTTTTTTTCAGCTCACCATTTACTGAGAATTTAATTTTGAAGGCAGTGAGTCGAAAATAGAAAATTTTTGCAGAGGGGCAAGCTATATATATATATATATATATATATATATAATGCTGTTGAAGTAGAGCTGTGGCATAAAGCAAGATAAAACATTTTTTGCAGAGACCTACATTTAACACTGTACTGCTAAATTAAAAAAAGCTGGGGCACTCATCATTAGCAACACAGAGGTAAAAATGAGCCTGAAATTGGTCAATATTGATCAATGCACTACCCCAGTAAACAAACATAAACAAATAAATAAGTAAACGCACAATATTCAGAAAGGATGTTAGTCATTTGTAGTACTTTTCCCACTGGATCTGTGACCTTTTAATTTTCATTTTATCAGATAGAATACTAACTTAGTGATTCAGGAAAAAAAAAAAACTCTACTGTTGATTAAAGCTGCAGCCAAACGTAAATGTTTCTGCAATGCGGAAAAATGCTATTGAGACGTGTTAGCTGGAATGAGGAAAGACCTCTTTATTGGTGAATTTGCATATCTCTGAGTCACCCTTCACTATCAGAATTACAAATCAGTGCTTTCCTGCAACAGTCACTATTGGTTGCCCATGCAATCTGTCAATACAAGCATCCTCCATTTAATGTCACACATACATGAGCTTGCACACACAGTCTGACATACACACACACACGCTCTGACATATGTCTTACTTGTCCCTGAGTTGACAGAATGTCCTTGATGTATTTTCTTATTTTTGCACCGGTCCTTGTAATCACAGATCCTTGCAGTCAGTACATAATGCCAGGCATTACAGTTTCATGCTTCTTATTGTTCACAAGCTGCATTTTAATATTAGATTTGTTGTTCTATTAACGTTTTCAGTGAGGTCAAGTTGTTGTTGTGTCTTTCGGCTTTTCCCGGTTAGGGGTCGCCACAGCGGAACTCTGGACCGCTAATGATTGGCAGTAGATTTGTACGTGCCGAGTTGCCAGCCCTGACGCACAACCTTCAATGAAGGTACGCCCATTCACACATGTCTCCACACAGAAGACGCTCTAACTGAGAATTGAACAGGACAACGTCTTATTGTGAGGCGACAATGCTACCTCAGCACCACCACCACAGACTTCTCACTGGTGTTATCTAGTGCACCACCTGGCGTTGTCCTGAAGCCCCCCCCCCCATATGGACACAGCCCCATCCTTCTCAACTGTACCTGATTTTGCAAAATGCTCCTACTGTTGTCTTTTATATGTGCCCACTCCCACATAACTCACAGACCGTTGCAATCAATGAATGCCAGACATTACAGTTTCATACTTATTATACTAAAAAGACCCTGTTATACCAACTCCTCAGTTAGTGAGGAGGGCCAAGGTTCCTGCTTGACAAGCTACTTTCTGTATCAAGGGTGCAGGGTCTGAAACCTTCCCCTTATCTTTTACTTTATTTATTTTTTATTTTCATATAGTTACAATAAATATGTTGTGTATCCCTGGTGTCCATTGGTAGTGTGGATACCTAACTCTTTGCTGAACAGCTGTGCATGAGTGATGAGGGCACAGGGTTTGAATCTTTTAAGTCCCTTTCCAGAATTACATAAAAAGAATATCCCTGGTGTCTTGTGCCCCCCACCCCATGTCATTTGTGCTGAAAAACATTGTTTTAATATTTTAAAATGCCTTTTCAGCACATATTAAAAAGAGTATCCCTGGTATCTGGTGTACCCCTGCCCCACATCTTTCATGCATCAAAACATTATTCTATTTGTAAGTGCCTTTACTGCATGATATAAAAATAGTATATCTGGTGTCTAGTGTCCCCCCCCCATGTCTTTAATGCAGCACAATGTTGCTCTAATCTTTTTAAGTGCCTTTATGGTACAATATAATAAAGAGCATCCCTAGTGTCTTGTGTCTCCCCAACCCACTTCTTCTGTGATGCAAAGCATTTTAATCTTTTTAATTACCTTTGCAGCACAATATAAAAAAAGAGTATCCCTGGTATCTAATATTCATCCTGTCCACTGTCTTTCATGCAGAAATACATTTTTCTAATCTTTTTAATTGCCTTTATTGCATGAGTACCCCGAGTATCTGCTGCTCCCCCTCTCCCACATATTTCATGCAGCATAACGTTGTTGTTCTGCATCTGCCCCCTCACCTGATTACACTCACAGATGTACTCACCCATTCACCCATAGACATGTACACACATCTTCCCTACTTATCCCCTAACTAAGCCCCATACTGTGACCAACCAGTTAGACACACATGCATACACCTGAGGTCACTCATCCCTCTACATGCGCTCACATATGTAGCCACACACATACAGACATGCACTCACCTCCCAACACTACCTGTTCACTAAGCTTCCCAGGACTTACCTCTAACATGATCGGGAAAATGCCAACTTTTAACCGTATTCATTAACATGGTCAACCAGGGCCTTATGACAGGCATTTCCTGCAGGAGAACAAATGGCTAATTAGCAAAGATTTCTCCCATGGAATGCCTCATTAGATTTTATGATAGGCGAAACAGACAGCCCACTCCATACAGCTGTCTTTGAATCAGAATGATTACTGTGAGACACCAGGCATATATCTTGCAGCAACTTTTCTGAATTGGGCTTAAAACATATACACCGCAGTGTTAGACAGTGATGATAAGCACTGCTCTGGCTTACCTACACTATACTTCTCTCCTGGAGCTGTGACGTGGTCAGGATAGCTCCTGACTGCCTGCAGTTGTAATATTTTGCATCTTACTTTATAGCAACAGAGAAGCAACATTCAGTGCTGTAAAATAATGATGGATAGCAACATCTGCCATTGTAGAACTTTTCTCACCGGAGATGTGGCATTCTGTTTTGCATTTTATCAGATGGAAAACACAGTGTTAACAGCATAGCAGTATTTTGTGGTAATGCGTTCTGTTCTGAAATACCCAAACTGCATTTCTTGTGCCTCTCTAGTTGGAATGGTGAAATGAGTGTTGGATGTTCCAAAAATGGAGCTGTGACATTTTGCTTTGGACTTTATGGCAACAAAGAATTATCATATACACTATTTAAAAAAGGCACAAGACACGCATTGTTAACAACATTGCACTATTAGAATGGACGTGTGACATAAAGCAATATACAGCATGTTTGTGGAAACCAACATTTAACACTTTACTGTTGAAATAAGAAAGGATTTAGACATAGCTCTATTGTGAGATGCCCGAATGAGGGGTGGGGGTGGGGGTGGAGCTGTGACATTTTACTGATGTTCCTATTCTAGTGGTTGTCTGACTGAGATACCTGGAGAAAGAGTGAAGGATGATACCATTGCATTCAACTGTCTGCACAGCTAGTTTGTTTGTGTTTGTGTTTTTCAGCTTTTCCCAGTTAGGGCTCACCACAGCGGAACTCCGGTCCGCTGCACAGCTAGTGTTTTTATTTATTTATTTTACATTTGTTGACCAGGTTTGTCTGACTGAGCTAAGTAGCCCTTTTTCAGCGGAGGCCCGGGGAGAAAAGCTGACACATATTTTTTTAGCTATCTGTTGCCACCTGCATTTGCACTCTCTTCTTGTTACAGTATTTATGCAAAAGCACTGGCACAACCTTCCAAATCAGAATTTTGCCTTCAGATTGTTGGGAGGCAAATGCAGTGTACTTTGAAGACATCCATCTTCCCTAAAATAGTACCTCTGCTTCGTACATCTCTGGGAGAGTATATTGCACTCTCTGCACTTTAAGCACTCCCTATCATAAACCCCTTCCTATAATTAGCAAACTGCTCAATTTTCTGGTTAAGTTGAATGTTCTCTCCATAGTCAAGTAGCTATGACAGGTAAGGCAGTGCTTGAACATAATTAAGACTGACACTGATATGCCAATCATAGTTATATTGAGAAGTCTTTCTTAGATTTCTGCTACTACTGCTTTTAATAAACTAAGTTGCAGCATCTACTGGCTACAGTGTAACATGGATGTTATCAGCTTCAAGTTGGGGCTGTTGTTATGAGAGTCTTTTGGCAAGGCAGGGCCAAATGTTGACCCTTCAGTACCAACCTACCTTCTTACTGTTTTACAGGGTGTTGTTGCCCTCAGTGTATTCAGTGGAATTATGCCTTAATTTTGAAGTTGTATTGCAAAAAATGCACATAAAAGAAAGCTCTGTGCACATATTAACACTAAGGGAAATCAACAGGTCAAAAGCTTCTGACCCATTAATATAAAAAATGTACATATTTCAGCTTCAACTTTTTGCACTTAAAGAAGCAAATTCTCCTAATAGTTTCAGACATTTGGCTTGTGGAAAAAAAAATATATATATATATGTTTTGGTATACTCTCATCAATGGTTTTACAGTTACAGAGATATCTTGAAAACTATACAGAACTAAAACTGTGATATAATACATGTCCATGCTAATACATTTATAGTCTTGGGAAGTTTGTAAGGAGAATATCACATATTGGTAAATCCTGAGGCTACATCATTAAAACATAGGTTCACAGGTAAGTACTAGGTTAGCTGCCCTTGTGGGCCATTTTAAGCCTAGCCAGTTTCCCTTTTGGTGCTTTAATTAACCTATCCCATTTGGTGTTCCATTGGTCTTACCCATCCCATGGTCAATAATTATATATTATCCCTAGTGAGAAAAACTGGGATCATACCACAGATAATTTGAGGGGATCCATGCATGGGATAAAGCAATTAGGAGCTGCCTCTGTGCATGAGTAGTACATAGAGCATCCTGGGGTAAATTTTCTGTTTCCCACCCATTGATCTGAGTTATTCTTGAATATTGGCAGGGATGAGTTTTATTTTATGTAGATGGGGAATCTGTTCCAGAGCAGTGGTATCCTCTGTGAGATATACCTGATCCGCCAAACCATTCTGTTGATTTTGCAGAAGACATTTGGATCCCTAAACTCAGTATTTCTGATGCTATTTGACTTGCCAATGTGCACTGAATCCATCAGCATTGGGTCAAAGGATTACTTGTATGCTGGATACAGATCACCTTTTAGCAGTCTGTAGGATACTGAGTGTAATGCTAGGGCTTTGAGTTGGTCTGTGTAGGACATATTGTGTAGACCTAGTATCCTTTTAATAAGGTATCTCTGTGCTCATTCCAGTTGTTCCATGTGTCTGGGCAGATACATGCCAAAGGGGGAATTATACCCAATGACTAAATGACTTGCTTAATGATGGCTGAGTAAATGGGGACAATAACATCCATAGATCTAAGCACAATCCTTTTGTTTATAAGCTGTGCAATACAAAAGGACTTTCTATGACAATGGACACATGTTGTTTGAAAGTTAGGTCACTGTCCTCATAAGTTCATAGGTTCATAGGTTGGTACTAGGCTATCGGCCCTAGGGCCTATGCAAGCCTAGTCATAACAATTCCCTGGATATTTCTTCCCACAATATTTACTTCTCCAGACCCCTGTTTAGCAGGGCGACTGACATGATCCCTGGGGTGAATTTCCTATCTCCCATCCAATCATCAAGGTTCCTTTTGAAGAGGGCTAGAGGCGCTCTGCTTGACATGTATGGGCAGTCAATTCCAGAGTATGGGGAGTCTCTGGGTCAGGAACCTATCCCTCCAGCATGTTTTGTTCATTGTGATGACAAGGTTTAGATCCCTGGAGCATATGGCTCTGAGGGATAGGGATTTCTTTAAGTGGAGCATGTCCAGCAGCTCAGGGTTTGACATGGCCTTGTATGTTAAGCAGAGATCACCTCTGAGTAGACGATATGCCACAGAGTATAGCTGGAGTTTTTTTAGATGGTCAGCATATGGTATCTGCTTTAAGCCTGTGATTCTTTTACTGAGGTATTTCTGTGGCCTTTCCAGCTGTTGCAGATGTCTTGTGAGGTACATACCAAATGGGACATTATACTCTATAATGGGTCTAATGAGGGATGAGTACAGTGGGACAATGGCCTCCTTTTTTCTGGATGAAAAGCCCTTAGTGATGAGGTGTGCCACATAGAAGGATTTCCTGACTGTTGTGGCGATGTGGTTATTGAAAGTGAAACCACTGTCCACCTGTGTCCCTAAGTCTCTCATCACACTTTCAATGTTTAGTGTCCTGCCACCTATGTGGTAATTCATGGGTACATGTTTTTTTCCAAAGGGGATAACTATACATTTCTTGGCATTAAGCTTGAGCCCATGGCTCTGACACCAAGCATCTGTTTCTGTAAGGCCCTTTTGTAGAATATCCACATAATTTGGGGATTCAGTAATGGCTCCCAGTTTGCAGTCATCTGCAAACTTTGTTAGCCAGAGCCCCTTAGTGTTGGCCTGTACTTCAGAGAAGTAGATGCCAAACAAGAGTGGTCCCAGGACTGAGCCCTGAGGTACTCCACTTGTCACTTGTCTGGAGCTGGATTTGGAGTTGGCTACTTTTACAGTCTGGGTTCTGTCAGTAAGCCAGTTGGCAACCCATCGAGTGATGTAGGGATTTATGCCCAGCTTAGTAAGTTTATTTATGATTCCAGAATGGGAGATGGTGTCAAAGGCCTTGGCAAGGTCCATATAGGCTGTGTGGACCACCTTACCCTTGTCCACAGCTCTGGAGACTGATTCAAAGAAGTCAATCAGATTCAGGAGACAAGATCAGCCCTTCACAAACCCAAACTGGGTGGGGTCCAGTGTTTGAAGGTTGCCAATGTCTTTTTTTATAAGTTCCATGATAATGCATTTCATGCCCTTGCAGATCAGGCTTGTCAGACTGATGGGACGGTAGTTCCCGGGATCCAAGGTGGATCCTCCTTTGTGGAGTGAGATAACTGTAGCTGTGCGCCACTCAGTGGGCACAAAGCCTGAGGTGAGGCTATGATTAAACATGACACTTAGGTGAGGTGCCAGTTCATTTTGTAGTTCATGTAGTACACAGCCTTTTCCCAAATCCCAAACAACTGGGTCAACTCTTAGGGGTGTATTGTCAGTATGATAGTTCCCCTGGGTAGCTGCTTTCCCAAAGGATACAATTATAAATTTTTGGGCATTTAGTTTTGTTACATATTAATTCATTCATTAATTCATATTTGTTGTATTTAGTTTTAGATACATGTTCCAAGGGAAATACTACTAGCGCTCATGAGTAGAAATGAGTAAGAACTGGGGTGAATGGAAAGCTTATGATTCAATAAGTAGCAATTATAGCCATCAGAATGGCTGAGTACTATAGTTACTGATGTAAAGCAAGACAGTATTCACCCTTATATTGATCCTGATGCTCTGAAATAAGTGATTGACAGACACGTTACTCATTACTTACAACTGGCATTTGACTACTGATCAACACTGTAAAATGTGATAATGAATATGTGAATAATGCCAATGGCATACTAAGGTCAAGACTGCAGTATCTTAGATTATTTATTACCCTTACTTCAATAAATAATGATCTTGGAGTTTGCACATATAAGTAACACAAGCAGAGAAATACTAATGGGATTTTGCCCCTTACAAAAAATGTTTTTAATGTGTAAAAGATGATTTCCACATTCAGTGCTTCACTGAAACATTATATCTATGTAATCTCACTTTTCAGTGTCAGTCATAAATATATCAGATATTTGCCATGCAACTTGAAGAAATAGTCTGAACAATGTTAAATGTTGTCATTTTCAGTGCTAGATCAAACTAGTGATTCTGGTTGATAAATTTAGATAATGAAAGGTTCACATTGTGTACATTTAAGACACCATTAGAAATGTACAGATTCCTTTCGCCTCCATTTGCTATTTCATCAGCACCAGAAGTATCCCAAAGAACAGTTGCACAGATAATTGAAGACAAGAATATGTGATAAGCATAACTGATTGTCAGACACTAGAAGAGCATGCCATTAGACTATTATAGTTACTGAATAGATTAAGGCAGCATAATTGCAAGTTAAATAAAAACAAAGAACAAATAGGAGTTACAAGTCTAACATATGAGCCATATTCTGCCAATAAAGAGACTGCAGTATTACACATAAAAATCAGTGTAATTGTACAAGTCTGAAAGCTATATGACTAGGAAGGAGAAATAGACATTACAGAGGTTTCTCTGAATGATGCAGCATTTTGCAAAATGAAATAACTATATCTCTAAGAAAGCTGCTAAAGCAAGATATAACCTGGATATAGAGCTATGAACAGAAAGGGTTTTGAAGTGCTCAAGAAGCTAGTTGCAGAAGAGGCAAAACCAGCTGTGTTGTCAGAAGATTTCCCTTAAAATATTACAGGAGCTATGATCCTTCATGAGAGTGGGTTAGTTTCCTATCAGTCAATAACATTCACAAATACATAAAACAGATGCTCATATAAAAAGGAACTGTTAGCAGTAGTGTGTGGTGGAATAAGACCACAAACAAAAGTCTTGGTGGAAAGTACTGTCGAGATTCCAGATGATGTTACTTAAACTATAGAAGTATGATCTGAAAGTGAAATACAGACCAAAGAATTACACAGATCGTGTATGTTGAGAAGAGCCCAGAAAAGTATAAATAATTTTTAAAAGAAGAAAAATAGAGATTATTTGGATAATTCTGGAGTTACCAGTGACAGGAGACGAGTAAAAGAATTACAGAGGTGTATTGTCATTCACTTAGAAAGTCAATTACTGAAAGAATTAACAACAAGAGGTTGACCTGACCAAAAATCATGGGTAAAGAAAAAAATCCAGTCTTATTTCTCTTTCAATAAAGGTAAACTAGAGTGTGATATGGGAGATTTTCTGAAGTCCAGTCTTATTTCTCTTTCAATAAAGGTAAACTAGGGTGTGATATGGGATATTTTCTGAAGTGTGGAATAGTGTTTATATCACATAAATCCCCTAAGAACTTTTAACAGTAAGTGCTTATCACTGCTATTAGTTCCTTATCTCCAGTTTTTCTCCTCTGACTTCAACCTTGGATCTTTGCTCTTCCTCAGTTTTCCTACTTTGGCCACTTCTCAGCATATCTTCATTTACTTAGAAAATTCAATTGCAACTTTTCTACTCTGCTATTATTTTCACTATGGGACTACAGCTGGCTCTAGCCTCTTCTGTAGTTGGCCAGCCTATTAGCACTTTGGATGCTGGGGCACTTTAACAACTCTCTCATATTTACCAACAACTCTTTGATCCTAGCAATCATTGAGACCATTTGTAAGAGATGTACGTATTTACTCAAACTAGACACAAGGCTCTGTCCACCTCCGTATGTTGGTAAACATACTATTACCTTACAGCCTCATAATAAACCCATTTATGCTGAGGTTTTAAATAAATTATTACTTATATCTCCTAGACACTGTATTAATAATCTGCAGCTACATTGGGTCATTTTTATACCTGCATTTTCAGTTGCACACTCTCAACCCATCCTCAGGAAAAGTCACCCTTGAAATGAGCCTGCACCCATAAGGTCTTCAGAACCTGTAGCCACCTTCATTAATCATTTAGTTAGTAGTTATTCTGCAGTGAAACACACTGGTGCTTATTCTCACCAGGCTGTATAAGGACAGGGATACTGTTAGATGTCACTTTAGCACCAAGATTCATGATGTCACAAGTGCATTTAATCATTCCATTCTCCCATGTACAAATATGACCTTATAATTGCCCATGTTGGAGGTAAAAAAACTTAGATGTTCTATTTTAAAGGTTCTGAAGCGAAACATGGTCAAGTTCTCCATGCATATATCCATGGCAGGAAAGACACTTGACTTGGAAAGTATTCTTGCCATCTCCAAGAATGATGCCACAATTCAAAGATAAAATAACTGACCTTAACAATTATCTTGCTAACTGGTGTTACCCTGGGAGATCTTGTATATTTCAGCATGGGAGGTGATGGTCGATACACTGGTCTGCTGTTGTCCTTTGCCACTCTCAGCAGTGCTTCCACATGCTGGCTATAAAATGTGCTGCCTTCTCATACCTTTTTAGGCAAAGTCCATCTTTTTTGCATACCTGTGTACCAATTTCTAATCTGGTTTACATTAAGGTGGCACTGCTCAAAGCTAGAAGTCTAAATAAAAAATGCCCATGCCTGAGGCCTTCCTGATCATGAACACAGACATCTGTGTAGTTACTGAGACTTGTTTTCAGTGAACTAATACCACTTCCTTTCTTCATACCTATGTTTAGTGCATATAATTCATTCATACCTTATAAGAGCTGTGGGCTGTATCTGCATTCATCTCTAGTGCCATTATCTCATAATAGTATAGCTGGATACCACCCTAGAACTCTTGGAAATCCTGGTGACATGTAACAAGACTAACTTTTACATTGACAGTTATAGGTCCCTATCAGTATCCCTCGGGGAATTATATATAACTATTAAACCCAATACCCTAAGCTTAGGTGGTCTCAACTACTCTTCCTTCAACTGGAAAAGTTACATAATCAATAGCAAATAGTGCTTCCTAAACTTTGTTAATACCAATTCTCTGGTCTAGATGTTCCTCCTCCTACTAAAGGTATTAATTTTTTGACTTCATTCTTATGAATATTACCACAGCCTGCACCCTATCATGCATTGCCTTTTCCATGATTAAGTCCAATCACTATGCTGTTAGCTCTCCTTTAGAATGAACTCCAATACTCCTATAATCCCTACCATTTTCACAAACTACTCTGGAGTCCACCTCCTATCTATAACTGAAAACCTGGAAAATTTCAGAAGTGCTGTATCTGAAGAGCTGACAACATTGGCCAGCCTGCAGCAATACCACAGAATTCTATTAACAGCTAAACTGCTGTATTGAGGCATTATGAGTATAATAGAAAATTCAAAAATAAACCATTATGGTGGAATTCTCGGGTCCCCGTCAAAACATCTAAAACCCATAACATCTAATTTCATAACACTGAGACCAGAACAGCTAAAACCCAAAAAACCTAAACCCATAACCTTGAATTTCATAACATCTAACAGTACAAATCACAGGAAAATAACATCCCCTCCACATATAACGGCATATAATGACACCAAACTACCAAACACACTTTTTACTACATTTCTGCAGGGGGGCTTGATGCAGTGGAGTTAGGAAATTAACTTTTTCCCACTGTAGTGCGATCTTGGAGTTGGTATATTTAATTTACGGGGGTGTGTGGGGGGTGCAGGGGAGCTTGCCCCCTGCAGAAATGTAGTAAAAAGTGTGTTTGGTAGTTTGGTGCCATTATATGCGGAGGTGATGTTATTTTCTTGTGATTTGTAGTGTTAGATGTTATGAAATTCAATGTTATAGGTTTTAGATGTTCTGGTCTCACTGTTATGAAATTAGATGTTATGGGTTTTAGATGTTTCAAAGTAGACCCGGAATTCTCACATAAGCAAACTTTCATAATAAGAGGAAAATTGACGATATAATAAATTCATTCCTCCCATCATAAAAAAAGATCTAAAACTGGTGAGTAAAGATCTCAGCACACCATTAGAAAGCGTAAAGCAAGGCTCCATACTGAAATGTTGACACTCAAAATGCCAACTGCAAACAATCCAAAAAAAAAAGACAGGAGAAGAGTGAATTTCAAAAATCGCTCTTCTCCTTAAAACTTAAAACAAGCCCCCCACAGGATAATTAGAGGGCATATAAAATACTGCATGGTGACTATATGAAGCGATCAGAGGAGGTTAGAAAAGATTGGGAAGAGATAATAGAAAGGCAAAATACAAAACAACAATGGGAGGACATCTGTATGGCTCTCAGGTATGCCAGAAAGTGCAAACGTTTTTTTTTTCTTGGCTTAGATGTGTTTGCATAAGAGTACAGAGAATTTTTCCTCAAGTAGATTGAAAACATTGAAAATGCTGATGGTGTGATGGGATAGACAAAAGTAATTGGGAATATGTTTTTTTTTTGGGGGGGGGAGACGTAATGAGCTGGTAGATCTTACATATTCCTTCAGAGTACTTTGTTAGAAATGTTGGAAGAGCAAATGGTTGTAACTATGAAAATGATTATTTTGAGATGGCATATAGGATCCAAACTGTCTAGACATGCAGTGCCCTTGGCTGCCAAAAGAAGCATTTACTAGAAAATAAGGATTAAAATCTAAACCAACTGTGATTGAACTACTGAATATTGCAAATGATATAAAGTAACTGCATATGGGATGTTTAGAAAATGGAAGGATCAAATTATATGGAAATAAATGGAATTTTGTGGAAGAATGGGTGCAGAATAAGGTTCAGGAAGAGGAGTAAGGTTAAAAAGAATTCAGGAATTGAGCAATTAATGTAATAATGGAGAGAATGATAATTGTTAAAAAAGAAAACATATTTATAATGCATGAAAATGAAAAAAAATTGTTTGCTATGTTTTTTCTGTTATTGTATGTGTATGTATGGTGGGAGGTTGGCATAATGGCTAAGGTGTTTACCTTACAGACTCAATGTGTAGGGTTTGATTTTCACATGAGGTAATTGGCTAGACTTAAAATGACCCACAAAGGCAGTTAACCTAGTACTAATTTAGGAACCAATGTTAGGAATTAATAAAGGTGTTAAAATATTTTGTAGATATTGATAAATGTGGATTTGTGGAGGGAAGGCAAATATTTGACAGCATTAATAGAACAATGGTAATCTAGAAGGAATCGTGTAAGAAAAGACCACTATTTTTAATGAGTCGTGATGCAGAGAAAACATTCGGAAATGTCATCTGGGATTTATGACTAAGGCAATTGTAGCATTTGCATTCCCTAGTAGAATAATACAGTTAATAAGGAGAATATATGAATATATACCCTACTGATGACATGTTGTTGAAATAGTAATCATGCTCAGTATTTGAGGAGCCACAGGTTCAAGCGCTTGGTGTATGTGCTTGGCAGAGGAGCAGGGATTATGACTGAACACCTGTAAATCAGAATCCTAGATAAAAGTAACAATAATCTGTACCTAGAACATCATCAAGCTGCATTTTCTAAAGAGAATTGTGTGAAATGTATTTCTTCTGAGAACAAAGAACAACTACAATGTTGTTTAATACTGAACTTTAGCAACTTTTTTCTTCACAGGGTCAGCTCTAAAATTAACAAAATCTTCAGAGTTTTTATAAAGACTAATATAAAAATGCTATCTCACTTAGAAAAGCTTATATATATATATATATATATATATATATATATATATATATATATACACCAAAAGGTCTTTCTAAAGACTATTTTTATAAGGCAAACCTTTAAGGAGTATTGTGCAAAAAGGTAATCCTACTAAGAAAAACTCATGAGCTAGAGTCTTTTTCAAAACTAATAAACCCAGAGAGGTCCCCTTATAAAACCAGTCTCTTTTAAGACTCTAGAAAAAGATAATTGGGAAAAGTAACAGTCTTACTAAGGCTACAAAAAGATTAAAATCAATAGGCCCATTTTAAAAAGGCAAAAAAGTCCTTTCTAAAGCTGTACCCTATAGGTAGGTGCAAGAAGGACAGGAAAACATCTTTGTAAAGACTTCTTCATAGGTTAAGGGAGGTCACCACTTAAAAAAAGTTATTCCAGCAGACCCAAGGAGGAAAAGACCTAAGTTCCCCAGTCTTTTTTAAAGCTAGGTACAATATGGGGGGGGGGGTTGCCTAAGCCTCATTACCAGATCCCTTCTACAGTCCATTTAGTCTTATATAGAGTTCAGGCATTCAAGCATATGTTTATCAACCAGAGGAGAAGCTGCGGGTGGCAATTAGTAAAGAGATGAAGGAATTTATCTGAGGGGAAAGAGGCCAAATGTTAAGTAGGATAAGCTGATTCTGTCACAGAACAACTTGGTTTAGGGTTACATGATTGGAAGGGATACTTTAAACCTACAAAGTCAAAGTTCATGTAAATAACTTAAATGTAAGATTATAAATCAAAGTGGAAAATGGTGGTGATGAAATGGAGGGGTTGTCAACAGAGAATAAGAGATGAGAAATTTGCATGCATGGCTTTAAGGAGAGTAGTCACAACCATGGATCTAGGACTATTGAACGAAAGTTCAATAGTCTGAATCCACAATCACCAAACACACTTTAACGAAAGCGCTTTCACTGAAAAAGCGCTTTCGTTAAAGTGCATTAAAAAAAAATAGATCTACTTTTATGCAGGGGGGCAAGCCCCCCCTGCACCCCCCATGTGGGGGGCTGTGCCCCCCACACCCCCCTACTTTAATATTCTCATTCCGAGATCGCACTACAGTGAGGAAACGGGAATATTCCCTTATCTGCGCTGCAGTACTATCTCTGCAACAGTCATTCTGTCACGACTCCCTTTAGCTGCAGGCATACTTACGCAAAAGTGCTTTTTCGGTAAAAAGCACTTTCGTGGAAGTATGCCCGGCTATTTGTGCTTCAGTGAAAAGTTCCTTCGGGGATCAGTACCAATCCCACAACCATATAGAATATTATATCTGCAAAGTAACAGAAAGTATTATAAGAACTATGCCAGCTTGGGAATGGTGATTTTTATCAATAGTGATGTTTATAAGCAGGGAGGATATAAAATAGGCAAGGGGGAAAAGAATTTACTGGAAGAAATTAGCAAATGATCCAACATATTGGAAGCAAATTATTTGAGAGGGAAAGGTATTTGAGATTGCTTTCCTCATCAATAATTGATAGAGTACAGATGAAGAGAAAAGTATAGAGTAGTAAATGAGTGAAAGTCCAGCTCTTTTAATGTTTCTCGCTTAGTGTAGAGTAGTAGATGCTTCTAAAAGAGGGATAGTTAGTAGGGTCAATAAAATATTTCATGATAACCAAAACAAACTGGACAAATTAGGAAGAAATCTATAGGGCTCCCAAGTATGCAACAAAGTCCCAAAGGTTTAGAATTTTTACATGTAAGGTGTTCATATAGGCATTTTTATACCACAAGTAAACTTCAGAGGATTTTTCCTTAGCTAGATAGCAAATGCTGGAGCTTTAATGGAGAAGAAGGAGGTAATTGGAAAGATGTTTTTGGGAATGTAACAAATTTGCAGATTAAAAAAAAAACATGATCGATAAACAAACAGTGAAAATCTCAGAAGATTTTTAACAAAAATAATAAAAGTACACAACACTATTTATTCATCTCTTTTGGATTCAGCAAATGCTTATTGGTTTTGTCTTATTTAGTAGATTTGAAAAGTCCCCTATAGTGTACTTTGATGAAAATGTTGAGGGAATAAATAACAATAACTAAAGAAATTATTCTTTTGGGTTGGGATATAGGATGTTAATTGCCTGGGCATATTAAGGCTTTTCTAAGTTGATGCTGTTGGCTGCAAAAAAAAAAAAAGCAATTACTAGGAAATGGAAATCAAAATGTATACTTGTTATTCTTTTATTGATAACTGTTATTTGAAATACAATTGCCTCTGAATTTTTTTTTTTATGTAATTTTCTATGTAATTTATTTTTGTAATTTTTTTTATTGTAATTAAACTTCTGGAGCTTTTCTCCCTGGGCCTCCACTGAAAACGGGCCCATAAGCCCAGTGGATCTCCCTGGTAATCAAACTGAAATAAATAAATAAATACATGTAACTGAAGGATTGAATATTGTAAAGGAGATAGAAGAACCGGAGGTGGGATCTTTACAAATGGAAGCAGCAAATGTCATAGTGATACATGGAATTTATGGAAAAAATATATTCAGAATAATACTCAGGAGGAGGAGTGAGGTTTAAGAGTGGGGGTGGGAGGTTGGCATAATGGTTAAGTAGAAACACAAGGTGCAGGGTTTGATTCTCACATGGGGTAATTAGCTAGGTTTAAAATGGCCTCTAAGGACAGTTAGTCTAGTACTAATCTATGAATCTATGAATCTATAAGGGAAAGCAGGAACTGAATTTATGTAATACAGTGAATGCAAATTTTTAAAAAATTAAAGCATATATCTATAGTGCATGACAGAGATAATGGAAAATGTTATTACAGTTTATTTCCTAGTCTAATCATGTATGTGAAAATATGTTGCAGTTAAATGTTATAATTTAATAATGATACCTAAAAAAAGAAGTATTTGTTACCAAAGTAAGCCAATGAGTGAAAGTCCAAATTATGGAGAAACCAGCTTAGATAGCCTGCATTGTAAATTTATATGCACATGTGATACTTCAATTGCTGTGTCTCAAAACTATATTTTAGATATCTCCCTCTCAACTGGAAATGTTTCCAGATTGTAGAAAACTAATACTGTCATACCTTTGCTAGAGCAAAGGCTTAAATCTCAACCTCTTTAAGTAGCAGTCAAGCAATTTAAAGCACACACTGAGGTTTATGGGTTACTTAGTGACTGGCACCATAGATTTAGAAAGGAACACAATACAATAACTTCACTATCGTCCTTCGCTATTTGCATCAACAATATAAAGAATGAAAACAACGTGACTAACACTGTTTTTGTGGGCCTGCCTAAGGCCATTAAATCAGTTAAACATGTGCTATTGCTACATAAACTATCAATATGTAGCTGGAGAAACACAACTCTTTGCTGTTTTTATTTTTTTGCATTATCTAATGAGTATACTTTTGTGTGTTATCAAAGATCAACTGGAATCTCAACTACAAACAGTTATGGTGGAGGGGGGTCAGTATTTCTCCCTTGCATTTCACCTTTTTGTTATCTCTGTTGCAACAACTCTTCACAATATTAAGATGCTATGGTATGCTGATGACATGCTCAACTGATTCTAGTAACTCTCCGAAATCTACATTTTCCCATTATTTTTTTGTCTTTTTTGTAAAGGCTTTTCCAATAATCCTCCACAATATTAAAATGCCATTGCAGCCCGATGACATAATAATTTGGGTTTCCTGGTACTTCACCCACTCAAACCACTATTACTTTATATGACTTAAAGAATATTTGCCGAGGATTTCAGATCTTGGATCTCAAAACCAATTTAAAGAAGACCATATTCATATTATTTCACATACAGAGTGTGTCTTAACATGTATTCGTGTAGATAGAACATTTCTGGAAGAGATGGCTAGTATCTTTCAACTGTGCAAGCATACAAGTGCCTGAGAATTTGGTTGTTCATTGTACTTCTCTAATTGCATTCATAATACTGTAAGTTTCACTTTAACCCTGCTGTCCACCTGTAACATAGTTTCAAATATTCTTGCAGAAGACATGAAAAAGGCATTATTGGGGTTTAGAACTTCATTTCCATATCCTGGTTATCTGTTATCAGCTATATCATCTCCTTCATCAGGCAATTTACATAGGTTGCAACATGCACAGATTATAATTTGTAAATTTGTAAGTGTGCATACAGAACACAGCAATCATTACCTCACCCTTTGTCGTGTTGGATGATGACTGTCACAAATACTTATGTTGCTGCCTAGTACAATAATTAATAAGGTGCTCAAGCTAGGTCACTGTAGGTCCCTGCAGCACACCTTAAGAACCAAACAAAACATTGCAACATTTAGGTTTATTGCATCTTCTATTGCTGCAGTGATAATTCTTTCATTTTCCTGCATAACAAAAGCTCCCTTATCACTATTTAAGCGTAATTTGGACCAATGAATGGCTAATCGGAAATTCACCCTTGGTCTGGCTCCTATGTCTCTGACATACAGAGGCAGTCAGTAAATCACCCCTAAAAATCAAATATAAATCAAATTTGCAAGTCACACTTGGTTTGTACAGCTAGGCTTTTAAGGGCCCTAGTGGTCATTAGCCTAGTATACTCCCATGTGCCATCTCTGTGAGAGGCCTTGTGGTTCTGCAACTCCATTCTGGCATCTAAGCAACTCAAAGCAGTATGCCACAAGGAGGTGTAATATAGACATAGTGGTGCAGTTACATAATCCAGTGATTCCGGCCTGAAACCACCACATTTGATAGGTCTATGGTTAGATATTAGGGTGCCATTAAAATATTAAGCATTCTTTATAGGAAATCCATGGATTTGTTTTTGTTATAACTGTTGCAATGGTAAAAATGACCACAATGATCTGAGTCTATATTACCATGTTGACAGGGCTGTTCATCGAACTCCCTTATGTCTACACATATACACCAAAATACCTAAATGTCGAATGGCTACAAAAGTGATTTTTTTTCTCAGGGAAAAAAATTTCTGGGATAACAAAAAACAAAACAAACCAAAAGACACAATGAAGTGGGAGTCTTCACCCCCCACACTCCCCGATGTGGGGGGCTGTGCCCACCACACTACCCTACTTAAATATACCAACTCTGAGATCGTACTGCAGTGGAGGAGATGGCAAATTCCCAACAACGACCCAGCAATTTTTTTTTTCCCTGGGGAAAAAAAATCACTTTTGTGGCCATTCGACATTTGGGTATTTCAGTGTACATGTGTCGACATATGGGCATTTGATGAACAGCCTTGATGACATGGTAATATAGACCCTAGTGATCTACCTCACTTATCTGTTAAAAAAACTAACAAATTAAATTAAATTAATTTATTTATCTGGCTGCATCCCCCCACCCCCCCCAACCCACACACACACTGTCACTTCCAGAGTTAAGAGTTTATACTGAAAGCATTTGTGGCTATGTGTAACAGAGAGAATAACTTGCTTTTGTAGCAGTGTTTGGCTCCAGGTCAGTAAAAAGTATAATGCACCTATTAGTGAAGCATACAAGTAAACTCTGGATATGATGGATAATGTGTTGTAGCAGTATGCCAAGAAAAAAATATATAGTGAATGAGTCAGAGAATTGTGTGAACCCTTAATCATTCAACCTTACAGATCTTATAGGCTGAACTTGCCTGGTGGGCCCAAACTGTAGCCTCTACTACTATACAGAAATGTGCCTGTTCCGTGGATGTATGGCAGATTAGTGATGCAGACTCCTTCTCAGTCACCTAAGCATACACACACACACACACACACACACACACACACACACACACACACACACACTAGTCTCATGTGTAAACATACCACCAAAGTCACTTTTAATATTGACTTTCTGGTGTTCAAGTGAGATTTCACATGTACCACTGCTCATGAGATCCTGTTTTCCAGCCCTCAAACACACAAGCAAATGACATATGTAGCATATGTAGCACAGCTTTCTGGTAGTGTAGCAGGTGGGTTCAGCCCCTCCCAATTTCTAGTCCACATAGCTGCAAAGAATAAGCTTAACCCATAGCATGATTCCTTGGAGTTCTTGTCAGTCTGGAGACCCCACTGGATCAAATATATTTTCTCCCACTGATCCTATGGCATGAAATCTACCCCAAGGTCTACTGGCTGCTTCATAGGTTCATTGGTTCATAGGTAAGTACTAGGCTATCAGCCGAAGGGCCTAAGTAAGCCTAGCCAACAAGGTTCCATGGCTTATGCCACCCAAGAAAGATATTTTCCTGTGCCCCTGTCGAGCAGAGCCACAGAAGTAATCCCTGGGGTGTATTTACTATTTCCCATCCACTCATCAAGATTTTTCTTGAAGAGTGCTAATGAAGAACTTTGACTGACATAGATGGGTAGCTTTTTCCAGAGTATGGGAATACCATTATCAGTACCAATCTTAGGTGTTTCATTATGATTAAAAAATGTCCTCCTTGATGGAACACCCTGCTGTTATATCTTTGACTTAACTGGTTTGTGACAATGTGAGGTATTGCCAGCTATGCTAGGAGAAGTAGGACAGTGGATGTGTAACATATGCCAGCATAACTAGCTGGAATTTTCTAAAGAGTTATATGTCATTTTTTATATCACATTGATTTGTGCAGGTGCTTGTGCTGAAAATATAGTTGTAAAACTGCTTGTGTTAAAAATATGTACCAACAGTGGATCCCGATGGACAGAAAAGAAATACACATGTATATCAGACTGTATTGTAACTGTTGAAATGAATATATTGTAACAGAGGATACTAGAAGAGAAGAGAAGAGGTTAATCTCAGACAGCTAACTTTGAAAAATAGTCTGAAATTAGATTACCTGCTTTAGGCCACACAGATTGTATATCACATTTCTGATTGCAGCCAGAGATTAAATGTCTGTGAAAACCAGGACTAGGAATCCTACTGTATTATCCTTAGTGGTGAACCAATTGCTACCCTGGAAGGGTGGAAGTTTTGAAATGGTTATATAGCTTCCATATGCTATAACACATCTTAGCAAAACTCTATCTGTGTGTATGGTAACACATATGTGCTAAATTCTGGTTCAGTTTCTAGTAAAGGGGGTAGTGTGGAAACCAGTGCTGGATGACCACATGTGTATGATGTAATTCTGAAATCCATTACTGAAATGATGTTTTAATACTAGATGAGACAGAAGTCTCAGGGCAGTCTGTTTTTGAAACCTGACAAAGAAGGAAAACCACTCACCCACTTCACCTTGCCTTGCTTTAGTAAGTAACCAGGGAATAGTAATTCTTTAGGTCAGTCAGAAAAATATAGTGAGATTAGTTAAGTACTGTTTTTCTGTATCTGTGTGAATCTATCCATCTGTGTTATTTTTAATATTTCCTGTGATTGAAACTTGGGTGTTTATTGTAAATAGATATTCAGTATTTTCATCTTCTTTTTATTATTTTTTATTAAATATATTTAAACTTTTCATTGTGGCTGGTCTTTTAGAAAATATTTTAACCTTTGAGAGTACTTATATTTATTTGGTGACACTGTGACCACTCCTGAAAGCCTTGCTGCATTGGTCAAATACTACCATTTGTATTAGTATTAATTTTACTCAGTATAATTGAGTGCCCTTGTAAGAACTTTAGAGTAGTTGGCTAGTGACAGTATAACTACCTTACAGTCTCAGCAAATGTAACAGAGCTAGTAAATCTGTGCCAGTCTTTTCCAGGTGTTTGTGTGTGTGTGTGTGTGTGTGTGTGTGTGTGTGTGTGTGTGTGTGTGTGTGTGTGTGTCAGCAACTTGGAGCAAGGATACATCTCACTAGTTTCACAGAGAGGGTGCTGGAGGACTTGGCTTAGAACACTCGACTGAGGATTCAACTCTCCAGCTGTGCCAGTGGGGAGTCTTACTGGGGGCCTGGAGAGAGAGAGGGAAATCCAGTCCCTGTACTGAGTGTGCTCCTTGTGTGGTCTTAAAGGAAATTGTGCTTGGTGCAGAGAGCTGCATCTGAAATTACTGTGTGTATCTATTTTTGTTTCAAGTGAATGTCCCTCAATGGTGTCCATGGCGAGGATTGAGACTCCTTGATCATTGGCCCATAGCAAGGACGTCACATGGTTCATGACTTTTTGGAGCTTCCTTATAAGTGGTCAAGTGTGAAGTGGTTGAGGTTGCAAATCATCACTCAGTGTAAGAGTTGTGGTACATCGACTGCTTCTTCTCATCGGCAATTATTGAGGTTACAATCATTGCTCAGTATAAGAGTTGTGATTCATTGACCCCTTCTTCTCATTGAAAATCATTGCAGTCCTGTTTCTCTTACAGCATCAGCAGTAATTCACTGCTTTATTGAGTTTTCTCTTTTCTACGTGTTTGTGTAACCTAGGAGTTAGTGTATTTAAGTAAAGGGTGTGTAAGGTGGATTTTGCCCTACAAAAACACCTTTTATAGTGCTTTCTTTTCTGGACAAAGCCACAACTGGTTGTTTTGGTCCAGTTGTAGCTTCATTAAGACTTCACGAATCATAGCAGAATAATTTTCATGAATTAATTTGGCATCAGAGTTTGACTGATGTAGTTAAACTGAAACTTTGGAAGAGTGAGATACTTTTAAAAAATAAACAGATCTTTCTTTGTAATCCTAAGTTATCAGGTATGGCTTTAAATAATGGCATTTTGGAACACCTGGTGTTTGTGTTCATTTTTCACACACTGTATTTTATCCAAAAATATTATTTCTGGAAAAACAACTCACATAACTATAAGATGGTTTCATGAAAATTTGTCAAAAACTGCATTTTTGCTAGATATTATACAGCTACAAAATCTGTTTAATTTGAAAAACATTGATTGACTCCAAAGTTGTGACCATCATTTTATCTATGGTCTATGGGAATTTTGCAGACAGTATGATATCCCCACCCACCCCCTACCTCTGACTCCCAATGTCATTTCTTCTAAATTACTTGTTTGTTTTTGTGAACTGAAGGAACTCCAATAGGGTACTACTAATGTTGAGACATAACACCAGATATAACACCCATCTTATAAAATACTAAAAATGGCAGAAATTTAATTTAATTTAAGGTCTACTTTTTCTACTTTAGAAAGGTGAACCATCTAAGGTTTAGTCATCCGCTCTGATCTAGATTTAAAAACAAAAGAGAGAAAACCCCTCTCTAGCTTGGTGCTAAGTAAAGAGGGTTCAGAATACAAAGAGTTCAAAACAGAACCCTTTTGACTTGCTAAATGTCTAGTTCAGATTACTTTATTATCACATTGGCCTGTTAAATATTCCTGTTAATAGTCTTGGATTTTTCAGTGACAGATGTTATTTTGTCTCTTAAAATACATGAATTTATCACAGAACACTTAAGATTACAGTCATTAAAAAGTGCCAGACTTTACAGTAAAAAACTTCTTACTTTTTTTTTAGAAAATGCATTTTGATAGAAAATATTTTATTTTATAAATTTGTAATTCAACAGTAGTACTTGAATATGTGTACTTGATTTATGGACTTTGTCAATGATTATTTTTGATGCTTTCCCATGAATATTGAGATAAGAGATGGAAAGATCTAACACTAAGTCACTGTAACAGAAAGATCTAACACTAAAATAATGTTAGCTAATTAGTTCTTGCAAGCCAAAATTCTTAAAAATCTAGATATGACAAACATTTAGTAAACCATTTTAGTAACAGCACAGTGTTCCACCATTCTGTTAGCGAATACAGAGAAGAACATTAGGATGAGCACTGAGCCCTGTGAAACACCTTTTGTTACTACTGCCCTCTGAAATACCTTTTGTTACTATTTGGGGAAGACTTTGTATATCTCATTTCATATATGGTACTCTACCTTCAAAGTAGCTCTGAACTATCAACAGGCATGAAAGAAGAGCCCAAATGAGACTGGAGGTCCCAAACAGAAGCTATGTCTGTTCTGCATCAAACATTGCCTGCAGTTCATATGCATTCAGAGATACTCCATGGCATTGAGCAGAGCATGTTTGTCATGACCAGGTCTAAAACTATGCTACATGTTAGCTAGGAGATAATTAATAGTAAGGTGTTGGATGACGTGAGCCTGTTTTAAGATTACAGGCATCTTTCTTCTTTCATTAAATGACTGATTATTATTAACCCAGGGTAGACTATAGAACTGGCCACAGCTTTCCAGAATATTGGGAATAAATTGTCAGTGGAAACTAAACCAGGTTTCAGGTTATGATATTTTTTGATCATGTAGTGGTAAGAGTTTAAAATCTCAATACAAGGGAATGGAGAGATTATTATGTTTTGAAAATCATTAGAGGCTATTTGTTAAACAAATCTCTAAAGCTGAATCCAAAGAAATTGTAACTAAGAATGTGGTTAACAAAAATATTATCTGAGACAGAGGCAAGGAGGGATAGTAATGCCCATCAGGGGGAATGTGTTCCCTGGGGAAGGGGGTGGGTAGATGCTGGAATTCAAGAGCTTGATCATTGGTGTTCTAGATATTTTTTCTTGGCATTGTTTCTTTCGTTTTTGCTATTGTATGAAAAGGATCTAACATAGTTCCTAGTGTCACAAAATCCCTAGATGTCAGCACACAGATTTATTTGAAGGTAAAAAGTCCAGGTCTATATCATTTAATCGAAGACACAAGTCTTCGAATACAAATTCATCGAACCCTAAACATCAAACGACAAAAAACGCCAACGGCCAAAACTGCAAATTGTTTCCTAGGGAAAAAATGTAGTTGGCTGTTCCCAGAGTTTGCCTTTTACCCCAACGTTGAGCGATCTCGGAGTTGGTATATTTAGTTAGGGAGTGGTGCCTTATCAAGCAGTAGTTACTTTAAATGAATCCAACATAAAGAGTTTATGGCATTGCTGTATTGCCCATATCACATTTTTATCATAGTTCTTCAATAGCAGAAGCATGGTATTTTATGTCTCTTGTTAAGCACCACAGTACAAAAACAAGAACATGACTGCTGAAAATATTCTCTGTCACAACATCTGTACTGGTGCCAGGAGTAGACAAAAGGATCAAATTTGGTAAATCATGAGAACTAAAGAATTTGTTGGTTCTTACAGTAACTTATCAAGATGTTCTGAATGTCTCTACTGAAAAATAAGTTATACAGTCTCAAAAATTTGTACTGCTTGATGACTTTACGTATCCATTGACAACTTACAGTCAGTGTTTATATCACTTGAGGCAATGAGATTTATCACTAAAAGTAAACCAATGCAAAGCCTCTGCAGTACCTCAGGCGTGACCATCACAGGAACATAGATACAGGCTGCAGAGAGTGGTCTGAAGTTACTGACTTTAACTTGAATAAGAATATATACAGTAAGTGATCTGCATGTTGCCATCATTGTGGCATAGAGGAGTAAAGCCCAGGTGACCTGGGGGAAAGTGTTCATTGAAGATGCTCCTTGAGGGGAGGCATGGTCCATAGAGGGGAGTAGCCCTTCAACATTGCCATTGAGAAAATAAGGGTAGGCCATAAAAATGCCACCCTCAACAGAAGTAGCTGCTAGCACTGCCCCCAAGGACACTCTTTAGATTCACACAGGTCCCAGCTCACTTGGAGTAGTATGGAGAAGAAATAAGGGACAGGTGGACCCAGCAACACACAGAGGCACTGTGATGACCAGAAAAAATGAAGCAGAAGAGCAGGAGAAGAAAAAAAAGTGATCTGCATGTCAGGTAAGAAGGAGATGAGGTTGGAAGAATGAAAATCAACAATACCTCCAGCTCTTTTATATTTCCTGTCATACCATAAGATCCCATGGCATGGTGGAAAAACTTCTGACTCCAGAATGCATTGCTAAATTTATGTTTCAAAAATATGTCACAATGACTGGAAATATAATGTTTACAATGTTTTGAAGAGCTCTATCTTTTCATATGTTTTCTGTTAATATTGACTAGGTTAATATCTCTGAAAATTGAGCATATTTTGTTTGTAGGGTTAAAAATAAAATTGTTGCAGACTTACCAGATGGATGTATACTTATCAACAGCTTAGCTTTAACTCTCCGAGTGTGAAAAAAGAAACTGAAAGATAAGAGCCAAGAACTCTGCCACATTTAATAAATTCACTTACCACCTAGTAAGTATATTCCCTGGATATCAGCAAAGAAGAAACTTACAGAGCCTGAAAGAAAATCAACTGGAAAAGGTAAAGAGAAAATGTGGATTGGGAAGAATCCTGTAGCTGTTCAGCAAAAAGCAGTTCAAGCTCCCGTTTTAGTGCAAGACATGGCTTCCTCTAACCTAGAGGAAAAAATAAGTCAAATGTGCTCAGAGCTGATTAAAATAAATGAAACATTGAAGGAGTATATCAACTCAAATAACAAAAGGTTGAAAAAAAATGGAAGAAGCATTAAACAGATATTTAGATGAACTGACAAAACAGCAGAAATCAGAGGTCAAAATGAAAAAAAAAAGGCTGGCTGAGTATCAAACTTTTCAAGAAGAGATGTTTCAAAAATGAATTAGAGGACAGAGTTCACAAGGAAAATATTTTTTGCTGTACCAGAAAAACTGGAAGGAACAGACTGTATTAATTTTATGAAGACACAAATAAGCAACTGAACTGGTATTTCACAGCAGGATTTGTTAATTGAAAAAGCAAATTGTGTGCATGTTCCAAACCTGGCCATGGGAAAACAGCTAAGAACTGTATTAGTTAAAGATGCAATCCTACCAGTAGAGAGAGTTGATCCTGACAAAACTGTGGCAAAAGGGAAAAATATTAAAAGTTAAAAACATTAGTGTTGTGGAAAATTATTATTCACTGTACATCAGGCAGAAGAAAAGCAAGTTTATTTCAGCAATCAGGGAATATCGAAAGGCAGGTGTGAGATTCAAGCTGTTGTATCCTGCTGAAATCAGAGATTTTTTTTTCTGAAGGATCAAAGTCAGTTTTGATATAAAATAGGCTAAAGAAGAAATACAAAATTTGTCCAACAAAAGTGAGCCATCAAGCAGAAGGGGAGTCTGCTTCTCAGACAGTATAGCTCATAGAGAGGCTTTGCCAGAGTTTTGAGATGGGGATGAACAGGAAGAAGACCAACCACATGAAAATTAGTGAATAAATGTGAGATTACAAAGCATTATTTGCATTTGTAAACTATGACTGTACAAGAAAAAGTGGAAATCATTTTTTGTTGACTTTGGTAAACTTGTGAGGAACTGAAAGACATTTGCCTCACTTCATATCATTAATGTCTGGAAGGACACTAAGAGGAAGGGAAGAAGAAGGAAAAAGATAACTGTAAGTAAAACAGCTTATCTTTGTAACAGTATTTCTATAACACTTTTCATGATATAAGTTACATGTTATATATAAAGCATTTTCAGTTACTGCTGTATGTGATAAAGATACTAAATTAAACAGATGCCTTTTTTTCCTTTTTTTCTTTCATTCTTCTTTTTTAGTATTAAGAAATGTAGGCATTACAGTAACAAAAGTGAGAAAAAAGGGGCTGGACAAAAGCCTATTAAGTTAATAAGCTGTAGTTGTGGGTTGTTGAGGTGGGGATGGGGTGTAAAAGCACACAACTCATAATAAATGTAGAGCTGACATGTTTTCTCTTACTTTTGCATAAGTGAATTTCTGGATTAAGACACCTGGCTTAATCTAATAACAAATTTTAAGTGGAAGAAAATGAATAAGAGAACACTGCATGTAATGAAGCATGAAATGTTCAGCATATCTTTAGGGGCCTACAGCTGAAGGCTGCATTTTTTCCCTTGTTCCCTTATTTTCCTTGGAGACAAGCTAATTATAGGGTAATAAAAAGGCAAAACACTAGTTTCTTTAAGGCTAAAAGATAATGGTTTCCAAAAGCATAAAAGATGTTTTTCACATCTGGGAGTGTAATAAAGATATTGAAAGAATGGAAGCCCCTGCAGGTACAGCAATTGCACAGCTCCAAAAATCCAATTTGCAATAAGAAAAGTCAGAGAGCCAGCAAACTGTGGTGGATCCGACACCGTAAGACTCACTCATAGGTCAAATTATAAAAGGAAGCAATTACATTACTGTTTTATTATCACACTGATGAAGGCTATGTACTTATGTACTATGTATGTTTCCTTTTTTATGTTATAAGGCTAGTTAGCCATTTAAATTAATAAATACTAAAACGCTACAGTTTGCTGGCTCTCTGACTTTTCTTAGTGTAATAAAGATAAAAAAGAAACAAACTGCAATTAGTGTTAAGTTTAGGAAGAACATAAATTACAGGCAGCAACATGTGTCTTAGCATATATGACCTTAAATATAGGTCAGAAAGTGCCTGTGTCTGCAGCTGTCTAATTAGGACAGTTGTTCCTATTGGAGGGTTAAACTTCTTTATATGAAGATGTATATAGTTTTGTGTGTTTGTATTATGTTATCAGGTTATGGGAGTGTTTTGGGGGGTTGTTTTTTGTTTGAGAGTTTTAATTAAAACAAAAATGTCTTGAAAATGTGACATAGGTTTAAATGGAGATGAAAGGAATGACTGTATAAAAGATAAGCCTGCCAAACATTAGTGGGTACATGTATAACAGAAGCTAAAAATAGACATCTAAACAGCTGTCATATATAATAGGTGGAAATACTAACTTATAATGGCGATACTTCCCATATTATCATGGAATGTGAATGGTCTCACATGTATAGACAAAAAGGAAAGGGCATTAAATTATATTAAGAAATGTAGAGTACAAATAGTAATGTTACAGAAGGCACATTTGAAAAGAACTGAGCATTTGAATTTGATAAAGAAAGAATTTCAGGAGGGATATTTGCAGAATATCAGGGACAAAGGAAAATGATAGTATTTATATTAATTGCTAGAGTGCCCTCAATAGTGATAGAATAGGAAAAAAGATAATGGTAGAGTAAAAAAGATAATAATGTTGTGCTAGTAAGGGGCTACTGGCAAGGGGAAAGGATCATGCTAGTATGTCTTTATATTAATTTCAAAAACTGCTGTTATAGAGATCAAACGTTTAGGAGAAATAATCAGCTTTCAGCAGGGAATATTACTTTTAGGTGGGGACTGAAATTTGATTTGCAATAGTGAATATGTATTGGGGGCCTAGAAGCAAAATATAACACAAAAGGGTAGATGATTTCTGAAAAAAAATTATGAAAATATTTGGTATGGAAGATGTGGATTTAGTAGTAGAAGTTTGAAGAGAATGTATGTATTATTCCTTAAGGTACAATTAATGGGCTAGACAAGAAAATTACATTTCACATGAGCATGTGCATTTAATTGACAGCTTTGATGCATATCCATTATCTATTTCAGGTCATGCACCAATAATAGCTAAAATAAAAATGTGGGGTATTGAAGTAATAATGAGACACTGGTGCTTCCCCACCTATCTGTTAAAAAAAGAGGAATTTAAGGAATTGGTAGTGGAAGTTATTTGAGAGTTATTAAATAAGATAGAAAGTATTTCAGAAGTTATAGCTGGTGAGTGGAATCAAATAAAAGTAGAGTTTGAAATAGGGTAGAAATAAAAGAAAAAGAGATATAGTTAAGAAGTAGCAAGAATTATTTAGAAGGGCTTACAAAGGCTAAAGCATTGCAGAATAAGGGAAATGTTACAGGAGAAGAAAAGGCACAACTGCAGCATGCTAAAGAGAAAAAATGATTACTTGGATAATATGCATGAATTTAGAAAGATTAAGCAACTGTTTTTGATTACTCTAGGTTATAAAAACTTGTAGCACAATGACTTAGACAACAGAAAGTAGAAAGGGTTGTTGCCAAACTTGAGAAGCCTATATCAAGAAAAATAACCAGATCCTGTATAGCGGTATTAGAGATATATTTTGGAAGTTTTATGAAAATTTGTATAAAGCAAAGAGATGTGGAAATCAAGAAAAAGCACAAATGGAAATATTTATGGAATAATTAAATATGCCAATGTTAGAGGAAGGTGAGGTTCAACAATTAAAACTTAAGATAGAAGGAGATGAGATAAAATGGTGATGCATAACCAATCTGCAGGAAAGTCTCAAGGAATAGATGTTATCCCTGTTTAACTTTTGTAGCTAGAATTGAAGAAAGTGATAAAGATTGGAAAGGTTTTGTTTAACAGTATTTTAAGAGGAGGGGCTTCACCAACATCCTGGAAAAATGTAATTGCTGTAATATCTAAAGAGAGTCAAAGCCCATCCGATCCAGTTCATATAGGCCCATTTCAATTTTAAACCTTGATTATAAAGTGCTTATGTCTATATTGGCTAAAAGAATGGCAAATGTGTTGCCAAATTAATAGATATAGATCAGTGTGGTTATGAGGAGGGGAGAGAAACATTTGACAACATTAGCAGAATAATGATCCAGAAGGAAGCAGAATTTGATAAAATACTGCTGTTTTTGGTGACGCTTGATGCAGAGAAAGCATTTGACATAGTAAACTGGAATTTTATTAGTAGGGCAATGGAAGCATTTGCATTCCCTGATACAATTATAAGGTTACTTAGGAAAACATATGAGGGATGGGAGGAACCAGGCAGGGGTGTACTCTTTCCCCTTTGTTATTTGTGTTATATTTAGAACCATTGGCATAAAAAATAAGGGACTTAGGAATTCGATGATCTAATTGGTATGGTATTCAAGAAAAGTTGCCTTTATTTGCAGACAATATTATTTTGTACCTGTTAGAGTTAGGAAAGGACATCTCAGTATTGTGGAACATTCTGAGACAGTTTCATGTTTTTTTCAGGGTATAAAATTAATGAAGATAAAATAAAGGTTATAGCTGTAACCTATGTACCCACACATGAATTAGTTCAGCGATATCTATATTTATGGGCACATGATAAAATGAAGTGTTTAGGAGTAAGGGTTAAAAAGGATTCTGTTATGGCATCTAATGATATGTAGGAAGAGACTAAACAAAATATAATACAAAAACTGAGAAAATGGAAGCTCTTGTGTATGGATATGGATAGCAAGATACAAGCAACAAAAATGTTTTTAGTCCCTTTAGTTTTATACACAGGTCAGACATTTTTTATCAACCATCAGAGACGTTGTGGATAGTAATTAATAAAGATTTGAAGAATTTTATCTGGGGGGGGGGGCAGGGCAAGAATCAAGTGGGGTAAACTGATCTTTCCAAAAGAACAAGGACAGAATTTATGAACACTGTTACGATGTTAAAAATAAGAAAGATTCCAGTGTGTTATATAAACATTCTATTTACTGCAGTACTTTCAGTGGATATAAATTTGGAATTATTGATGTTATTAGAAATTACATTGGGGGTGGTGATTACAAAAATATGTTACTAAACAAAGAACTGGTATGGCAATTTAGGTTAAGGCCTAATGCACCACCTGGATTAAACGAATATATTTCTGTTAAACCAGTTTTGGTACAAAAAGCTTCTACAGTATAATTCACACTACATGTTCCATAAGTTTGCATAGTTGCACATTTGATTAAGTATTTGCAACATAATACAAATACACATACATATATATATATATATATATATATATATATATATATATATATATATATAAAAAATGTTTTCATCAATTTTGATTTAATGTTTTTTAGATTTAATATTTAGGAATATTTAAGAATATTTAGGTAATATTTTTAGTAGGTGGCTATATATATATATATATACAACATTTGAGGTTTTAAATTTCAATATAGCATAAAATATTGTTTTATAATGACATTTTAATATTTTTGGTGATGTAGCTTTAAATAGTTAATTATGAACGTTAATTAATTGGTGTTTGTATAAAAGACTAGTAAAATAATGATGGAGTATCTGATGAAGTCTTGTGCCTAAGACGAAAGCGCTTATGGTAGTTGCTCCTGTGTTCGTTTTTTCAATAAAGTGGATTATTGATGGACTATTGGTCGTTTTACTGGTATTTGGACAGCTTTTTTCTGCATTCTAGATTTTAACAATTCCCTACAGAGTACACTATCAGAAATATTGGGTAAGCAAATTGATGTAACTGAGGACATTATTTTTTGAGCTGTGATACTGGATTTGAATTGCCTAGACATAGTAAGGCCTTGTTAAGTTTAATTCTGCTGGTTGCCAAAAAGCAATTACCAGATAAAGGAAATCAAAGTCTAAACCAATCATATTTGAAGTAAAGAATGTCATAACAGAAATAAAATAACTAGAAACGGGATCTTTAGAAAAGGTAGGAGCAAATTACATAGGAAAAATGGAAATTGTGGGAGTAATATATGCAAAAACAATTTTTGTAGCAGGAATGAAATTTAAGGGAAGGTAGGATCTGACCGATTTATGTAATGCTGGATTTATAGATAATAAAAAATTAATAAAAATTCTATGTATAACTTTAAAGCCTGTATGAACAATAATAGAAAATAGTAAAAAAAAAAAAAAAAAAAAAAAAAAACAATAAAAAATAATAAGATGAATGCCTGCTTCTCAGAAATATTCAGCCAATCTGATCCACAAAATTATAGTGCTTAGGATTTTTTAAAAATTTAAAATGATCTATAGTTGCTATGTTCTTAATTTAAGAATGGGAATAATAGATACATTTTCATTAAGTCCTGGTAAAGGTGTGGCATTAAGCTTCATTTGCCAAAATAATTCTCTCCTTTCTATATCAAGCTCCCACCATCCCCCTCTTGGATTCCTAGGTATAATATCTAAAATTTCAAATTTGAATCTGGTAAATCCTTGACAGTTTTGAGAATGTTTAAATAGTGCATCATTAACATTACCCTTTGAAATAGCATACAGGTGTTCATATATGTGTTTTGTGAGTGGTCTTTCCATTTTACCTATATAATAAAACTCACATTGCTGACATATAGCAATATAGACTAGTCCCCTTGTGTTACGATTTCCTTCCCTAACATTGATCCTTATATCTATGTTGTTTAGGTCCACCCCTGGTTTTTCTAATATGTATTTACATTGGTTACATGACTCACATCTGGTCATACCCCTATACCCCTAAACAGAAAGACCACTGGTGCTAGTTATGAGGTTTCTTTCTTTGTATACCATGCAGATAACAGTCCAAGAGGGATGCATGCAGTGGTCTTATTGTCAACATCCCTCTATGCTGGGGAAGACGGCTTTACTCTGAAAAGCAGGTTGATTAAAACTCTCCCAGTGTAAAAAAGAAAAAGAATATATATAAAAAATGTCAATAAAAGTTATAAATTGGGTAAAATGTGTTACTGGATAGTCACTAAACTGTCTAGATGTCAGCAAAGAAGAAATCTAGAGAAAGTAAGAAAAAATCAACTAGAAAACAAGAAAAAATCCTCCGACATTGCCATGCAGCTGTTCAGCAAAAAGCAGTTCAAGTTTCATCTGTGGTATAGGAGATGGATTTCAGTAATTTACAGGAAAACGTAAGCAAGTTCATTCAGAAGTCTTTAAGTGTGACACTGAAAGAATATATAAAGTTAAATTACATAAGGCTGGAAAGAATAGAAGTTTTAAGTAGCTATCAAGATGATCTGATAAAACTGCAGAAATCAGACACTGAAATGAAGAAAAGATTGGCTAAATAGGAGACTTCACGTGAAGAACTGTTTAAAAAAAAAAAGTGCACGCAGAAAAACAAAACTTGAAATTTTCTACTATAACAAAGAAGCAACTGGACTGGTATTTCAGAGCAGGATTTGTTAAAGAAAAAGGTACACCATGTATATGCTCCAAGTCTGGTCATAAGAAAGAGGCCAAGACCTATTTTAGTAAAGATGCAGTCATACTGACAGGAAGAGCTGCTCCTGATAAAATTGTTGCAGTAGGGAAAAGTATTAAAAGCTAGGGGCACCAGATAATTTGCGGAAAATGATTATTCAATGAACACCGAGATGAAAAGCAAGGTTATCCTTGCAGTCAGAGGATGTGGAGAGGCAGATATGACACTGAAGTTGCTATATTCACTTGTCCTTTAGAACATCTTTAATGGATGTTCATAGATATTTTTAGATGCATAACAGGCTAAGGAGGGAAAAAAAGTTTACTCTGCAAAGAGTGAGCCAGGAAGATTGAGGAGATTCTGCTTTTCATTATTCTGATAATAACAAAGCCCCTAGAAAGAACTTGCCATTGAAACCTTTTCCATTTTTCCAAAGGAAAATGTCTGAACAATAGAAAAAAGCTCTGTCCTCTGCTCAGTAAAGGGGAGTAACAAGATGCATGTCATCATATGTATAATCTTCCATAGTGTACATGTAGACAGTATTTTTTTTCTGTATGGCTTGTGCATATACAGTTGACATGAGCTGTTGCACATAGACCCACATGTGCGCAAGGTTTCCTGCTCAATGTAAATTGACACTCTTGCATAGTGTCAATATAACACCTGAAAAAATACCAAACATGGCACTTCCACATGGATGGTAACTATACATGGGGTACCCCACCAATCATTGTTGCAATGGAACAGGGATTTTGCTAATAGTGGCCAGCTCCAGGGCTGTTGCATTTTGTATAGAGGGATGTTGTGTATGGCCTTCCGCTTACATTCATATTTCTTTTACATTCCAAGTTGTCATGCCTGAAGGTGATAAGCACCATAAAAGTAAATTCTCCAAAGCAGAGAATGATATACTGTTGCAGAGTATTCATGAACATGGCTAGCAGATGATACAGCATGAGAGTTCTGGCCAGGCATCCTATGTGCATATCTGGTGGGATGTTATAGTGGACATCAACATGTTTGGTGACCAAACTGGGAACAAACAATGCACAGGTCCAAAGAATGGTCATCAACATCATTGAACAGGGACACTGTGATGCAACTCGCCTGACACAGGAGCAGAGGTCTATGGTGGGAGGGGTGTCCACCACCAGACTCACCAATGACCGACAAACAGGAGTTCCTGGCATTTCTGTATCGGGGTCTATACAGTTCTAGAATCCAAATGAAGAGCTGGACACTGGTGCTAAGTCACACATGCCACCATGAATAATCTTTGGTGATACCTAAGGTTGGTATATGTGAAAACTGGTAACCATTAGAAATACTGGGACTCAGAATGCTGAGTCCTATAATGTGGAGTACATTAGGCTCAAAATCTGGACTTACATATCCTGTCTGACATTGCTGTTTTTCAGAATATTTCCTTTTCACTGAGGTATGGCAATCTTGGAATTGGTATACATAAGTTTGGGGGTTGCCCCCACATCAAGGGTCGTGGGGGGGAATGGCCCCTGGAAAAAATAAGTTTAAAGGAGAAGATCAGTGTTTGATGTCCCATGTCCACTCTAGATTTACTAGCTTGTCTCCTATCCCCAGATGTACTCCATTATTGCTGGATCGCTGAGGATGGTTGTGGGTCCTAAGTGTACCTTGGAGGCTTGGCTGTCTCTTCTTCCATCCTGGTGTGGTTCTTTTAGATGCCCTACCCACCACCTGCCCTGCCTCCCTCGATCATTGATTCATTTGAGGGCAGCTCCCTTCTTTGGACCATGCCTCCTCTAAGGCAGCATCATCAACCGACATCCTCCAGTCAGGGGCTGAGCATGTCCATCCCTCCCTGCTATTCCATCAGTCACCCTACCCTAATATCGAACACAGGCTGACTAGGCCATACATATGGCTTTATCCCTCTACACCACCAGAGTGGCTTTATTATCTGCAATATGTGCCTAGTTTGGAAACTACTTTTCACAGCCTTAACCTTCTGTACCAACTTCTATAACAAATTCTTGTTCATAAGACTTGCAAGCATAGCTTCTTTGTTTTTGCAGGAATATCAGAACTGGAAGTACAAAAGCCATCTGTCCAAGGTGTGTTAAACATTATTTTTCTTTAGTACTCTGTTAAATGAGTTCATAGGTAGTCACTAGGCATGCAGTCCAGAAGGCCAGTGGGGAGCCTAGCCCAAATTCCCAATTGTGCCAATGCACTGTCTGCTTAAGTGACTTCAAGGTTACACAGTAGGCAAATGTAAGTGGATGGAATCAAACCCTGTTCCAAAAGAAGCAGCTCATTAATAGCTCATAGTCTTAATCCTTTGTGATAACTGCAGAACAAAATTCACTTCACCAGATGGCACCCAGATTTAAACCAGGCACCTCTTGATGTGGAGTCAAATTCACTACCACTGAGCTATACCCACATTTCATGGAGGAGTAATTTCACTGATCTGCAGGTGTCAGTGAAAGGTTCATCCTTAGACTGGGTAATTTTTTGGTGTTTTCACGGGTGTTGTGTTAGCAGGATCCTCCACCATGGATCTAGGCCTGCTTGATGTTGGGGAACAGTCTGGCTCTGATGATGATAGTAGCTAAATACTAACACAGTTGGAGGGTCACATATTAGTGGCATACTTGTGCAATATGACAACCACATCCCGACTTCCTTCCATGGACCCAGTTCCTGTGCTTGTGCAACTCACCCCCTGCCACCGATCCAGGATACCACCCAAGGATAGGAAAAGGCTAGCACATTTGCTCAAGAAGTGGTCTCATCTCAAGTGGCAGAGTCCCCTTTGGTTGCTGCCAGCTCCATTAAGTAAGATGATGACCTCAGGGTTGACATGTAGGTACACTAACATGCCATGAGAATTGCCCCCTCCTGAGCCATGTGTTTCTACAGTCGCTACTTAACATTTGATCAGGGCTACAAGAAAGGGGCTGGTAGACACCAATATAACCATAGCTAAGCTTGTTGAAGTAGTATGCAGTCTGTATAAAGACTTCCTTGATTGGGTGGGCCAGATGTGCAACATTACAGATATGTGATGTAGATAGTCTGTACACAGCAGGTGCCCCTGTTCAGCCACTCATCATGGCCAGCACACTTCCTATAGGCTGTCCACCTCTGATAATTAAAGTAATTGAAATTTTGATTTCCATTTTCTAGTAATTACTTTTTTGGGAGCCAGTAGCATGAAATTTAGTAAGACCTTCCCATATCTAGGCTACAGCCTATCACAAAAGAATCATTCCTTAGTTACAACCATTTGATCATATAATAAATAAAGTTATAAATATGCTAAGAGCATAAGTAGTTTCAGCAGGATTTGTTCATAGGAAGTGTTTCTGACAAAGTAATTAAAAGTGTAGCGCTCTCTGGCACAGAATAATAACGTCCTGACTGCAAACTAGATGACTTAAGTTCAATTAGCAGCTTGGGAAATTGGGAACCTGGATGAGCTGTGTAACTTATGTCAGTATGCTGACCTGGGAGGGAGGGTTGTGGTGGCTCCTCCACCTGAGAACAGGTATTAGGGAAGGAGGGACATGGGTGTGTCTGCCCAAGCTGGTGTGGTAGACCTCTCCCTGAGAACAGGCATTAGGAAAGGAGGGATGTGGGTGGCTCTGCCCAAGCTGGTGCGGTAGACCTTATGGAGCTGCATCAAGGTGCTAGCACACCTCTGTATTGAGGCATAGGTGGTCCCTCTCTGGTGATGTAGAAGCCCATATCACCATGAGGGAGTAGGGTTAGTTGCATTAATTTAAAAAAGAATACCCTAATGGCTACCAGGGTGATGGATCCATGACTGGCTCTTGCCTCATGGTGAATGAGTATGCTGGGAACAGCTGTTACCCCATGAAGAATGAATGTGCCAATATATCACGGGTGCTGATAGTCAGTAGAAAGTGGGGCACCAAAAATATACGTATATTAAAAACAATGAAAATCATCTCATGACAGGAAAATAATGCAATTATAGACACTTTTGGGTGCAACAGTAATCTGCTTCTGAAGGATTTATACTTAACTTTATTGCATATGCTTGTGGGAAGGAGATTCCAGTAAGCAAGACCCACTTTGCTAAGACTCTTTTTACCCAGTGCTTAGATAAAGCAAATGCTCGCTATGTGTGAGAGTGCCTTGGGTGCTGAACCTGAGAGTGTATGAATATGACTTGAAAACGTATGCACTAAATAAAAGAGTAATCTAGGTGAAGGAGCTTAAAGGTGAGGGAAGAGAGTAACAGAAAAATATAAGCCGTAAACTGCAGCCATCGAGCCTTTTTAGGATGAGATTGTGGAGCTCAGCTCTGTTTAGTAGTAAGCTTAACCTACAGATTTTATTAAAGGCAACTTGAATTGTAGATTTGCTTTGGCTCAGATTTAGTGCTATAAAAGGGAGAAAATATTCCATCTTAGAAATAAGAAAAATGCATGGCTGGACCTGCTCATGAATGTGAGGTCAACAAACCAGAGGTGGTTTAGCAAGCCTTAAGCTAATTTAGGACCTTAACAACCTTTCTATATATATATATATATATATATATATATGTGATATTTGCATGAAACGAAAAGATGTAACTATAATCTAAGGTATTTATAAAGACATACTTACTTGATAGGGGAGTTCATAGAGTCTGAGAAAATAGCAGCTTCATCTGTTTGAGGCTGCTGATTGGTACCAATGAGCATGTATGCAGTTTTAGACATGTTAATGGAGAGACTGTAAATCTGACTCACTGACATACTTTATCAAAGTAAGACTGCAGCTGTGTTGGGAAAGATTTACAGATAGTGCTGACATTAAGGAATAAATTGTCTCTAGCATACAGTGCTATAAAGCTTTGGGTTAAAACAGTAGAAAGATCACTGAAAATGATTGTGGATATTAGAATATAGGTGTCATGTTCTTTCGCTATTGCAAGTTAAAATTTTTCCATGAGGTTGGGGTTGGCATAATGGTTAAGGTGTTTACCTTAAAGACAAGGTACATTGTTTGATTCTCATATCTTAAGGGAAATTGGCTAGGCTTAAAATGGGCCTGCAAGGGCAGCTAGCCTAGTACTTACCTATAAACTTATGAACTTAGCCTGGGAATACAAAGACAAGACAGTCAGAATTACATTTAGTAGGAGATAGCAAGAGTCTAATAAAAATACACATTAGTAAAACACAATTATCAGCTAAAAAATGTAAAGAGTATATACAACTTTAGTATACATTATTTACAATAAATCAAGACAAATCTCATGTAGAAATTGAGGTATTATGTCAGTGATAACTATATATATATATGTTGTCTAAATGGGAATGACAAGATAGTTGAGTGGAGTGAAGAATGTTAGAGTTTACAAGTAGTTGGAAGAATAAGTTATTCATATATACTTACATATGTTTCACACACAGGCAATAATGCCCTTCTATTATCCCCATAGTAAGTGTTCAAGTTGTTCTAAAAAATACCTAAACTATCAGCATTTGCTTTAATATAATTTGGTAATCTATCCCATACATCATCTACTGTCTTGGAGGACCAATCAGTTCATCTCTCATTCCTATATAAGCTGCAAAGATTCCCTGATGGGTCTCTAGTATTCTTCTTTGGTAACCCCAATCATTCCTGAAGATAGTAGTCTCTAAATGCCCTATATATCTGAATGGGTATACTCACTTTCTTGAGACACCCATATGTCAACTTCCCAAATTTTGACTGCAAAACATCAACAATGCCATCACTGACATAGTGCCATGCATGCTCTGAGAAACAACCTCAGTGAATGCAAAATTTTAAATTAAAAAAAACATTTTTTATAGTTGGGGGTAAGCCCCCAGGTACCCCACACTCTCTCATAATTATATATACTAATGCCAAACTCACACAGTATCAGTAGACATAGTCCGAAACCCTGAGAATTGTGCAGCTTCGCACACCTGTCAATGGTCTGTTTAGTCGACCAACTATGTTTGCCTAAATAGATGTCCACCAAACATTACTCAAAAGCGGTGCTCACATCTGAATAAGGTCTCTTCTTAAATATCTATATGAAACAATGCACACATTCATATATTTTATTTTTTCATAATAACTTCTTTAACATCCATGGATGCCCTTGATATATTTCTGTTGTACACTTTCCAATTTGCTCATGGTAATTTTCTTTTAATGTTTCTGTATTAGCTTTCTGTATTCTAGTTTGGGTCTAATGTGATTCACAAAGAATGATTTCTTCTTTTCTGATTTCCTAGACTTTACAAATCTTTTTATATAGCCTATCATTTTATAACAATCATTAACCAGTTGGTTGATATTATCGGAAAAACTAAAAGCTAAGTCTACCAAGGTTCTTAAATAAATCCACAGTTTCAATCTGTGTGTGAGCTGTATTAAATATTCACCCTTCAGTCTATGTCTCCTAAATTTCATATGCTTAGTTTTTGATGTATTTATCAGTATATTATTCTCCCATGCCCAAATGGACAATTTAGTAAAGTTATTTTGCAGACATGCCCTATCTGTAACAGATGCAATCAGTTTATCCATTTTCGAGTAATGCAGACACAGACTATAGACCACATCAGATAAAAAGTATAGATCTGAAAGATCCATCCTAAACAAGTAGGGGTTTAGGACAGAGCCCTGTGGCACACCCTGACTAATACCTAGAATTTCACATGCCCAATTGCTGTATGATACTTGCCATCTTCTATGTGAAAGCCATGCACCTACCATCTTAGCAAGATTACATTAATACCTGGTTTAGAAATAAGTGGAAATTGGGGAACAGTCCATTTAGAATAATGTTCAGGAGGAGGAGGCGTAAAGTTTAAGGGAAGGCAGGAATTGAGCAATTTATGTAACTTTGGACTAATGATGGTTATAAGAAAGAGTATATCTATTTTATAATATATGTAACTGGAAACGTTATTATGATTTTTCTTTTATATTAATGTATGTTTGCCTATATCTTAAGTGATAATTTAATAAAGGTGTTAAAAAGATTACATTAATACCCAGTTGTTCTAATTTATTGATCAGTGTTTTGTGTATGACCCTATCAAAGGATAAATATATGTCTTCATAAATTAAATCACAGCACAATTTTTCATGTATTACTTTTATTATATTATTATAGACCATTGTGTCACAGTTAGTTATATATCTGCTTTCAACATATGCATGCTGGTTTATATGGTTTCAAGTCTCAGCCTTTTCATTTCTGACAATAATTCATCCAAAATATCCTTCTCCATTATTTTTTACAACAAGAAAGTAAGCTAATTGGTCTACATGGCTCTGGGATTGTCCTATATCCCTTTCCCTTAAAGATGGGTTTAACAAGTGCATGTCTCCAATCTTGAGTGATCTCCCTATGCTTAAATGACTTTATGTATAACAGTTATAATAGTACTGTAAATTCATGCTTAAGTGTTCTCAGGTCATTATTACTAATCCCATGTCATTCCTGTGCTTGCTTGGGTCTAGTTTGCATAGTACATTTTCAATATAATTTACTTTAGTTTTAATATCTGAAGTTACTTGGATGTTATTAGCACAAATTATAGCCCACCCCTCTTTGTAGAGCCAAACTGTTTTGAATAAGATTTTGTAAATATATCTAGAATCTGTTGTGTGTGAGAATACATTTTAGAATCTACACATGGTTCATTGATATGCATGGCTTTACTCCTACCACATTTTATATATCTATAAACTGGTTTTCTATTATATTCAATATCTTTATATCATTTTTTTTCAAAATTTTCCTGACCTTGTCTCAAATAATGTTTAATTTGTCTGTCCGTTTTATTTACTTCCACTTTCAAGAGTTATGTTTTAACCTCATTTCCATTTTTTTTTTCTATACTTAAACTCTTTAGTCTAATCCTCTCTGCTGGTTACATTCCTGAAGCCTGGAAAACTGCTATTGCAATGCCATTACACAAGGGTAGCTGAACCACTGACCCTGGTAACTATAGACCCTGTTGTTATCTAAATTTGCAGATGACTATAAATTTGTTGTTGTTATTCAGTCATTTGTTTGACTCCTAATTGTTACAGCATGGGTTAGACTATGTTAAAAACTGATGCAAGGACAATGATATCAAAGTAAATGTAAAACAATAGATGCCAAATAAGACAGGGCGTGGCACTGAGCCCCGTGATATGCCACTGGAAACTTTTTTTTTTGTTTTCAGAAGTGGCATCTTCCTTAAGCAAGTACAGAAGGTTCAAGACAACTGTCAAATGCCAAAAGATGTAGTATTTTGTTGTAGTCATAGTTATGCAAGGAGTTTTGTGTGATTACGTTTCTGTTTGTGCTACGTTGTTGGAGCTGAGAAGGTGGATGTTAGTGGAGATCTAGTGGATTAGGGTAGGAAATCTTCTCACAGGTCTATCTGGAGGTTGGGTACTGATTTTTTTGTGCAAAATATTGCTATGCCATCTGTGTAAAGAAGGAGGGAGATGAGGTAGGTTAAAGGAAATTATAAAGATGGAAAATAATAGAAGAACAAGTATAAAACCATGTGGTACTCCTTTTTGAAAGCTGGCTGATTGTGAACTCCAGGCATGAATTTTGATGGAGTAGTGTTGACTGATGAGGAAGTTTTGAAATATCTGTATATATAGACACACGTGTGTGTATATATATATATATATATATATATATATATATATATATATATATATATATATATATATATATATATAAAATTTAGTGGTAGATAAATTAAAATGGTCAAAGACAGGCTTGCGCGACTTTATTTTAAGCAGTTGCAAGGAGTTCGGAGAGAGAATGAAGTAACAAATTACATAATACCATGTCCTGCTTCATGCTGATAATCCCTACCTGCCCTTACGATGGTCTACTAAGATGAGATAAATATCTTTAAATCAGTAAGTAGCTGATATTTATGGGGTAGAGGGGAGGGGAGTCACTTTATTTTGACTATGAGATGGGTAAGGAGGATGCATGCTGAATTAAATAGCTAACCTAGCTCGGTAATGTCCAGTTTTAGAAGGCAGAAAGGTTGCTGAATGCTATGATATGGTGTATGGTGGCTTATATGAGAGCAGAATCAAGTAGAATGTTAATAAATTAAATAAATGTCTGTGATACTGGACATGGGAGTTCAGGCACTATTTTTTGTTGTTGGAAGATTGGTGATGGAGATAAAGGGTGCACATTTGTTAGATGGCGTTTTTTTTCCTTCAAAGGACAGGTGGAAATAAAGAAAGAATTAGCTTTTCATTATGGTCAGAGGGGCTCTTGATGCCTGAGATTTTTGGATGGATATTTTGTAGGCTTGTCGAAGAAGCATATTCTACACTGATACTATTGTATACCTTCACACTAGGGCACGCACTTGGATAAAAATGCGGGCTATGTGAGTGAATAATCAGTTGCAGTCCACTGTTGGCCTGCCAGCCTGCTTTGTTTGTACTGTGTAGCACTAATGTGATGGCTGGTACCACTCCATAGATTCATGCATCTGAAGGATGGACAGCTTCAACCTAGGATGTTCCTGAAATGATGATGTTGCTACTACTGGTCCTCGATGGAATGGGGCAGTGGGAGTCAAACACTGATCTGGAGGAACATGCAATAATTGCTTGTAAATAGTAATTAAATATATAAACTAATTTGGTCAACAGAAGTTCATAGGTTCATAGTTTAGTACTAAGCTAACTGCTCTTGCGAGCCATTTTAAGCCTAGCCAATTATCCCTTGTGAGACTCAAACCCTGCACCTTCTGTTTGTAAGGAAAACACCTTAGCCATTAAGCCACCCTCCCACAAGTAAGTAAATAAATAAGTAAATCAATAAATAAAATACTCTGAATTGGATTCATGCTTCTCTTCCTTCTTTCCCAGTACTTTCCCTATCCTTTCTAGTCATCTTGGAGGTGTAGCCTTCTTTGCTATTACTTTAGCCTTTTCTTACCAGATGTCCTACAATATTTTTCAAATGAGGGACAAAAGAGTGCAATTCCATGTGGCTTACTCTACTCCAAGTTACAATGTGGTGCTCTGTGGGTATACTACAAGTGGCTGAGTCCAAGGTGATCTAAGACTGCAGTTTTAAAACCAGGGACTTGGGTATCTTGTAGTTGTCACAGGCTTCTGCTCACACTTCAGCTGAACTATGTGCTTGTATGAGGTGCAGCAGCCATTCAGAGAGAGAGAGAGAGAGGAGCTGACACTCCCTGCCCCCAAAAAAGTAGCCAAGCATGAACAATACAAGCATACCTCTTAGCCTCAAGGCCCAAAAATAGGTACATATTTTAAATATTCATTTTATAAACTTAGAAAGTTGCTAGAGTAATTGGGTTTGTTTTAACATATATTTTCTGAAGGATTTGAAGTCTGAAACCCAAATGTATGTCATTATTTAGTGACTTCAGACCTCAGATCATCCCAGTGATTTGTCAGAAAACCACAAATTTTATAAGGAACAGGCCAAAAATATAAGCCAAACATCTGGACAGTCTGCAAAAATCTGTACAGCTGAGAGGTATGAAGGCAAGTACAGTAGTGTAGGGAGGAAGTGGGGGTATGGGAGTCCAGGGTAGGAGTCATGCTATGATCAGGGGAGGACTTAGGTTTAGGGAGTTGGGGGGAATAGAATTAGTGAGGCGGAAGGGAGTTTATAGTTAGGGAACAATTGGGGACTTTAGGTTTAGGGAACAGAAGGGGAAGTTTTAGGCCTAGGGAGTGGGAGGATATTTTTAGGGTTAGGAAGCAGGAGTTTAGCTTTAGGGAGCAGGGGGAGTGTTTAGGGTTAGGGTATGTAACTAAAGTTTTAGGTTTAGGAAGTGAGTGGTGAGTTTAGGGTTAGGGAGCAAGAGGGGGGTGCTACTGTTAGGGTTAGGGACCAGATTAGAGTTTTAAGATCAGAGTTAGGGCTCTGGTTGGACTATGCAGTTCATTAGGATTTGTTGGTGGGTAGCTAGATAATCAGACAGGATCAAGTTAGTGGGAGTTTGGGCACTTATTTACAGTGGTAGTGAGCAAGTGTGATTTGAGCTGCTAGTACATAAGCAATTGTAGAAGACTTGTGCTCTACTGAGGGGAATCAGTTTGTCCTGGGGGAAATCATGTTGATAAATCAATAACAATTTCCCTGAATGCAAATAAAATGAAAATGTTTTGCAGAAATTACTTTTGGCAAATACTGACAACATGTTTTTTTGCAGGTGACAAGCCCCCCCCCCCCTCATTAGGGGGACATCCCCCATACCCACCCAAACTTAAATATACCTTCTCCACAGTCACACAACAGTGGTGAAAAGTGAATTCTCCACTATTTTCACTTTGTTTGTATTTGGTGGAATTGTTGTCAATGAACCAACAGGCTTCCATCCTGAGGAGTATCACAAAAGGACATACTGTTTGTTGTTTAATATGGATGTCAGCAGGGTGTGTAGTAATGACAGCACATGGTTGTCATTGTATGTGAACATTTCCATGTAGATTCTCAACTATTGCATGCACAGAATATGGACAAAGTGATTGTCAAATCAGTGGACTCCCTAAGACTTCTGTTCTGGCACAAAAAACAATAGATATTGGATTCTCATAAAACTGTAATAAGTAAAGCCAGCTCTGATAACATAGTGGGATAAAGGACTGCAACCCAAGTGACTTGAGACTGAGCAGCAGCCTCGGGTGTCTGTTGGAGCTAACATAACCATAAAGAAAAAGAAATATTCTAATTTCACCTTTTTATTCGTTTAACAATTCCCAAATAAGCAACAGATTTTGTTAGACCACCCCTAATCTCAATTATCTTATTTATTTTTCTCATCTTATTTTTATGTACTAAATTATTCTTGCTTCCAGTGCCCGACATAGCAAGTGTGTAAGCTTCCTCATTAAGTCCCTGATTTATATAACTTACTTTATATAGTAAAGTTGAAACAGTAATAGTTATACACACTTATCTTCTTTTGGCCTAGTTCACTAATTGAGTGTTTTCTGTCCCACAACATTCTGAGCAAGTAGAACCAACTCTGGTCACCATCCCTACCCCTTATTCCTACCCAACCTCACTTACTAAACCCACCTGTCTCCACCCACCTCAAAGCTCAACCAATCCCAGGATATAAAATCTGCACACATTAACTATGTGCAGCCCCTCCCATAGTTATTTCAATACTCCCTCCACTATCCAGTTCTCCCTTCTTTCCTCTATATCATACTCCCTGCCCTCATACTTACCAGCATCTCAACATCGTATTATTTCCCAATACAACACATCACCCCTCTTTTTCCACCAATTTGTCTGTCCCTAAACTTCTCAAAATATCATTCTACAACTAACCACCATGATACCAGTCTCCATGCTGACTCTGTCACTCCTCCTGCTACTCACCCACTTACCATGTGTGCCTTCACACAACCCATCACAATCATCCTAGTTGTACTCAACCCTTAATTTACTCAAAATACCATCCACCTTACACTCTCTCAATACCACAGACTTTCTCAAGCACAACCCCATAATGCATAAGCTGAAATTAAAAATTAAAAGTAAATGTGTATCTTTCAACCAACATATCTACCCCAAAGTAAAACTCAGTGGTAATCTCCATCCAAACCCTCGTCCAGCTACAACGCCACAAACCTTTAACTCTACAAGTCCACAAACACAAATACAACATAACCCTACTTGTCCTTCCCTTAACTTTAAACATATAAACATTAGAAGAATCTACAACAAAATACAACAGCTGCATAAATGGCTTAACGTACATACTGAAAAAAAAGTAGTACTAATTGAAATTTGGCTAAAAATGAAACAAAAAATAATTAATTTCTACCCCCAAACTATAATATAGTAAGAGCAGAGAGACAAAATAAAAGGGACAGTGGAGTCACAATACTATACAAAACTTTTCTGCAGCTTACGTCTTCACCACAAAATCCTCTACAATTTGGTAAGGCAGAAATTCTCATAACTTATCCTCAAACCCAACCAGAATGAGACATTATCCATTATAGGTGCTTATTTGCCAGATGGCATTAACATCTCTATTGCAGAAGACTTCTTCTGCTGGGTCTCATCCAACATCTCCTGAGTGATTTTAATATAGAATCTCTCTCTCTCTCACTCCTGTGACTCATCTAACCAATCAATAAATCTCTATGATCTCTCGCAGCTAATCACCACTCCTACCTGTTATAATAAAAACACTAAGGGAATAATAATTGACTGGATTCTTACTTCTATGTCTCATAAAATCTTTATCTCAGGTTCCCTTCCAGATGCCCTAAGTGATCATCTCCCTACCTATGCAATAAGAAAGCAAACTAATATTCAAAAGCAGCTACATTTCAGCATATCACATAACTTCACATGTATTAACAAAGATTCATTTATCTCTTATGTAAAGGTATATAACTAGAGTGCTCTAAAATACATTTCACTAGATGACACAGTAGCTCTTTTTAATTCTACTTTCTTGAATATCCTAAATGAACTTGCTTCACTCAGAAAAAGGGAGTTATGGCCAAACCTGCCCCTGGTTGTCTCACAATACAAACACCTTATGAGACTTAGAGAAAGAGCATGTAATACATGGCTACCAATAAAACACAAATCTCCTCCATAAACTGAGACGTATCACTCAATCATCTTCTACACTTAACACTAACAACAACTCTACCAACTGTGCTGATGCTTTCAACTCTCATTTCATTCAGTCAGTCTCATCACTTCTTCAAAATTCCACCAACACCAACAACCTGACAACAATACCACCTACCATTCCTCTTCATAACCTCTCCTTCCAGCCAATCCCTACTACTTACAGAAAAATAAATATTACTTAAATTATAACCTACTGTCTTAGCCCCAGAAAACCAACATGGCAAATACCTTAAGATGGCTGCAGAAGCAATAGACTACCCCATTTCAGTTCTAATAAATTACTCCATCAGTGAAGCATATGCCCCTACCATCTGAAAAAAGCCACATGTTTCCCCTCCACAATGGAGGACATTCAGGTGAACTCCCAGACTATAGACCCACTGCTATCCTCTTCCCTCTATCAAAAATACTTGAAAAATCCATCCCGTCACAACTCTTACATTACTTCACACAAAATAACCTCCTCTTTTCATCTCAGCATGGCTTCTGTCTCCAATACAATACCTCTAGCACTTTATTTAGTTTCACCAATACTGTACACAAATGGGAATGATGGAAAGCTAGTGTCTACCTTTTTCATTGAATTATCCAAGGCCTGTAACACGGTCTCTCATTCTGTTCTACTACACAAACTTCATAGCCTAGGACTCAACACCACTGCTTTATCATGGTTCCATAGCTACCTCTAAAATAGAGCTCAAGTTGTCAAGTGGCAAAGAGACATCTTATCTTTCCTTCCAATCCCAGTTGGTGTACCACAAGGTTCAATCTTGGGACCCATTCTGTTTAACATCTTCATCAATGACGTACATAAAGCCTGCAAAACTGCATCCTAGTACAGTATGCAGATGATGCCACAATTAGCTGTATCACAAGAAACATTGGCAAACTACAGGAACTTACCCAGAAGTCCTTCTCTTCTATAGAAATCTGGCTAACATCTGCCAGGCTATTCCTAAACTGAAGTAAATCCAAACTAATCCTATTTACTTCCAAACAGCTTACTATCAGCAAGACCTCCTCCGTAATCTCATCCAACAAAATAAAAACTGAACTTGTTGCACATACTAAATTGGTGGACATCTGTGCAGATGAGAACCTAAAATCTGACACAAGAATCCAAAATATAGTGAAAAAATGACACCAGAAATGACATTCTCTCTGTAGAGCCAAACCCTTCCTCTCAGATGCTATAAAAAAACACACTGCCTCTTCTCTCCTCTTGCCTACTCTAAAGTATTCTGCACCCATCCTTAACCGCAACGAAGTGACCTTGCAAAGCAAACTGAGCAATTTTACTACAAAATAGCACAATTCACTCCCAACCTTCCAAATGGAATCAACACTGTGCCACCCTGAGGGAATTACAGTGTCTAGAATTCCCACATTATCTAACCTATTCACAACTTCCACAAATCAACTGTCCATCCATCTCCAACCTCATACAAATATATAACCCTTCAAGGTCACTACATTCATCAGACAAATACCTATTACATATATACAAACACAACAATTCTGCTGGCAAATCACTACTCTCCCACTGCCTCTCTAAATACTTGAACTCTATCCCACTAGCAACATAACCAGAACACTCCCTAAAAGCATTTAAAACTCAGCTAAGGTCCTACCTACTCAGTTACCAGCTCTGTTCATGGGATGTTCCTGGACAGTATCCGAATACCTACTATTTGATGCTATTCTTTTATGTAACTGGGCATAATATAGCTACTTCTTCATAATCTCTAACTATCTGATTATCATCTAACCCTCTCCACTACTGTCTCTATCTCCCTTTTACCTGGAACTCCGTAATTTGTAACCATTTTCATTCTATAATTACTTTACTGTTTCCTACTCAATATCTATTTACAACTGGTTCCATTTGAAAATAACTAGACTCATATAAGCTTGATATTAACTATTATTTTATTGTATTATTGTTTTAACTGTTATGTTTTCATTAACTGCCATATCATTACTTTTCTATGAATGTTCATTTACTATTCCATGTATGTACATTTAGTACTATATGTATGTATGTATGGGTCTACTTTAGAACAACAAAATGCCATTTACCTGAAACCCATATCACAGAGACGAAACTACCAACGGCACCAACACACTGACGTCCCAGAACACTGACTAACCACTCCAGGTAAGTAACCACTTGGCCATCCGATAAAACAAGTAAACAGAAGTAAACCAATCCCACCCATATGGGGGCTTCACCACCCACACCCTCTATGTGGGGAGCTGCATCCCCCACACCCCCTTAACTAAATATACCAACTCCGAGATTGAACTACTGTGGGGTTAAGAGGCAAAGTTCAACAGGATGGCCGAGCAGTTACTTGCCTGGAGTGGTTAGTCGGTGTTCCGGGACATTGGTGTGTTGGTGCTGTCAGTGGTTTTGCCTCAGTGATATGGGTAAGTGCCATTTCGTTGTTCTAAAATAGACCCGTATGTATGTACATTTATTTTATAACTATTGTATAAGTGGCTTCTACTTATTCTGTAAAATGGAACATTTATCTCCGGACCTCCACTAAAAATGGGACCTGTACCCAGTCAAACTTTTCCGGTAAACAAAAGCAATAAATAAATAAATGTTTAAGCTTTGATTGATGCATAAATGATGGCTCCTCCTGGGTAACCTTTACCCTCCACTGATGAGGGGAATTAATGGGCCAGTTAATTTAGAATGGGTTGATGATCAGCAAACACAGAACCAAAAATGATAAAAATATGTTCATAGGTTCATGGGTGTGTACTAGGCTAATGGCCCTGGAGCCTTTAAAAGCTTAGCCCATAGGATTACCCTGGCATCATGCCACCCAACCCATTAACAGTTTCCTTCATCAAGTACATTGTAATTAATTATGGAGCTGATTGAAATGCTGTGTTTCTAAAGCTCTCAAAGGCATTTATCACTACCTGAAACACATCAGTGATTGCACTATACTGCACAAACCTTTTTAAAGTCTCAACTCTAAACTTGTTTGTTCAGGATGTTTTTATCCAGTACCTTTCTGTTCTTTTTTCTATTTTTTTTTGCCCTCCCACAACTGATCTTCAGACGTTCTTGGTACCTTTCCTTGATTTCTGGGTCCCCAATGCCTTCTATTCCCCTGGACCTAATCTGATACTGTCACTGGGTACTGCTGTGGGAATTGTATTTTTTTTTTTGGTTTATACCCTACCCTGTACCTGTCCCCATCCAGAGAATGTGCAATGATGCAACCACTGAATCCCCTGCACATCTCCTAGTGCATACAGAATTTTGTGGTGAATGTTGTAACCCTGCATGTCTTCATTGACTGAGAATGGTAACATCAACAAATGAACCCTCCCCTCCCAACAGCACCACTATGTTTTTGTAGTTGGAAAAAAACATTAAATGCCAAGGATATTGATTTCATTCAGTTTACTACATATACAGTGCTAGGCTAGCAGCTTAAAGGTACATTTACAAGATGTGCAATGACCTTGTCACTGCAGAGACTATCTTTAGGGGAAAATATTCAAATGACTTGCATTAAATTCTGTCAATGTTACATCTCAAGTTTCTGACCACATCAGTACGTATAGTTTTCCTGTCAGTGCCATAGCTCACACTCAGGAACTACATCACACACATCAACTAATCTGTAGAATTTGAATATTACCTGTTGTAAATACTAATTTGCATTATTTGCAAATCTGATTATTTCCCAATACTTGCAGGTAAGACTACTGCCTGCTGAACATTTTAATAACCAGACTTATTTTGGAGTGTTGTTTACTCTGCTGTAAGCTTTTGATGGTTTTGAAAATTGTGATCTAGTTCAATACCTCTGCGATGAGATAAAATCTGTAAACATTTAAAATCAAACAATAAATAAAATTAAAGAAATAAAAGTGTGAAATAATTATGCTGTAATACCCTGCAAATATTAGGTGAAGTGAGTAAAGCATGCTGTATTTATCCTTCAAAACATATAACTACAGATATTGTTTATTTATTGTACTGTAAAACCTAAACCAACTTAAATTATATGAGGGCAAAGTAGACAGATTATTAACGTGTCCCCACCATGTTATAGTGCAACACTGTCATCTCGTTTTTCTGTCTTTATTACTACATACTAAAGTCCACGGCTGATCTCTTGGCATAACACTCTTACTTGGCCCTTCTCCAAGATATAATATTTGCATGATGTCATTACTAATCAGATTGCATTGTGGGAATTGCCCCTGTTTACCTCTTTAAGGAACTCCCCTCCTCCCTACTAGATCCTAAGGGCGGAGCTAAACTGGAATGAGCGGCCTCTCCCGCCTACTGCTGCTCAGACCGCCTTTTCCCACAAAAATCCGCCTCTTCACTGCTCTTCTGCATTGACTGGAAATGTCTGCCCACCCTCTTCCGCTGAATGGCTAAGAGAATTATCACGTATGATTGATACATTGTTTGGGGCGGCTGCTGCGTTACTTCAGAGTTAGAGACTGTTATTGGGTAGGGATATGCCAATCAAGAATCAAACCCGGAAGTTAGTGTTTATTCTTGAAATCTGCCCAATAACCAGGAAGCCGGGTTTAAAGCGGTAATTTCAGTCTTCGGACTTCTGGAGTATTTTTGTTCTGGTTTTCCCAATTTCATCTTGTTTTGTGTTTAATTATTAACTTAGTGACCCAATGTGTTTTTGACCACAAGCGGATGCGAACCTGTTTAACTCTTTGAAGTGCCGAAGTCGACATGAATGCTAGCCTCAGCTAGGAAGTCACCACCACCTGAAGAGACTTCACTGCCCAGCCTGTCACTCTTGGCTGGGTTACTGAATGGACAGTAATTAAGTATATAAAATCACAAGGGCACGAGCACCCACCACGTACTAAAAAGGTAACGGTGTATTGTTTGTTTACTTTGAAATGGTACACTTTTTGCATATATGTGTTTTTTTTTTTTGTAGGTAATAAGTAGGAAAATTGAATACAATTCCTTGTTATGAATATTAATAAGGTTACAGAGTAAATTGGTTTGGAAGCAGCAACCGTTTTCTTACTACTGACATACCGTATTCAGTTTTTAAAAACGTTTTCCTTTCATAGTATGTGTTTCAATGTTTTCAATTTACTGCATCTTTATTTGACTCAGCCTCCCTCCCACCTTGTGATGGTGAAATAAGGGCGGATCACATTTTAAAGGTACAGTAAAAAATGTTGAGGGTGCATTCCCGTTTTTTTTTTTCGTTCCTGTTTGCATTTTTTCCATTAATATCTGAAAGTGTGGTAGTACTCTATTTAATGCTGGGTTATTAGATGCTGATTAGTTGCTGATGGTATAATATGATACTGAATTGTGGTAAATAGTATTTCGTAATGACTGGATGGAGAATGTGGCTGCAGCCTTTATTTCTTTACATATATGAATAAGAGAAGTAGTGAGAGAAAATGGAGGAGTGGTCTGCCACTAATATTTGCACGCTGTATGATGTACTGTCCAAAAGTATGCTTGGATGGACTTAATGCTTGCTTGCTCTGGATTTGCAGTATGTACGTATAACAGATGTAAGCATTATATGGCATACAGTGTGAGGCATGCCTCTTAAATGTCCCTGATTTTAGCTCCGAGTGTCTCTCCCCTAAAAACTATGGTTTTCAAAGGAAGTTTGTGGATTTCAGTCAATATTTGCAGACTCCTTTTATCCCAGAATATATATGATAATCCAAATCCTCTTGTCAGCTTTCCAAGTAACTAGTGCAAATATTTAAAATAGTGTACATTGCTTTCAGTTTCCTCTTTAATGTGAGGATTTGTCTGATGGGTGGTTGAATGAAACAAATAGAATGAGAACTGTTGTGATATGTGAATAATGGATGTTGGCACATTGGGCTGTACTCCTTGTGGACCTTTGAGACTCTTTTCCAGCATATATTTCTTATGTGTCACAGTACTTGTTATTCTCAAATCACCTCCTTCTAGGTCTTGTGGCTGTTTGCTACTGTGTCTTTTTGGCTTTTCCCGGTTAGGGGTCGCCACAGCGGAACTCCTGTCTGCTAATGATTGGCAGTTGATTTTTACGTGCCGAGTTGCCAGCCCTAATGCACAACCTTCAACGAAGGTACGCCCATTCACGCAAGTCTCCACGCAGAAGACGCTCTAGCTGAGAATCGAGCCGGACAGCTTCTTACAGTGAACTATTTGTTAACTAGCAATTGGTCTTTGTGGGTACTTTGGCATCACAAATTTCTGTACAGTATGTACATCTTTGTTACCATGATAGAACATGACCAACTGTAGGCTCAACCTGGGTTGCATTCAGAATAGTAGAAACAGAATTGTTCCAACTGCAGTGTGCAGTGGAACAAATGTAATGCCAACTAGTCAAAAACAAATTAATATTTTATCACTAACAGTTCTGCTACTATTGGTCTGCTTTTGGAGCAAGGCATACAGTGTTTTTATAGTATGATTTACACCCACCAGGGAAAATTAGCTGTGGAGTATGCCCCTTGACCTCACTTCATCTTAAAGTTGTTGATTATTGCATATTCCTTCCCTCAAGAAAATAAATTAGCTATATTTCTGTGTTGCTTGAGGCTTCTCTCAGCATTGCTGTCCTTCCTGGGTAAAGGAAAGTAATTCGGAACTAATGTTGGCATCACAGATGTGATGTGTTTGTACCTGTGTAATCTCTCTGGATGCCTGGTGCATTACGCAGTGAAGAATCTTTTGAGCCATTTGAGTTTTTATGTATTTATTTATGTATTATCATCGAACAGTGTTTATTATGTTATGGGTAAGAACATACAAGCTACACTGTGAAGTCCAAGCATAACAAAATGTATAGGTCTGTACATAACTGCACGTAATATTTCATTTTGTAGTCAGTATTTTAGGCAGAGCTCATTAGTAGCACTTAGCACAGGGCCATAATTACTGATGAGCAAGTATCCTTATGTGGCAGATCTCTCAACTGTCCCTTTTTTGGAGGAATGTTCCTTTTCTTTAAGCCTGATATACCCCTGCACATGATGTACCTAATTTTGGAGGTATGCCCCTATTTTTCATCTCAATTTACCCCTTCACACAATTTTCTGAATCATCCCTTTAGAAATGATTTTTGAAGCTGCCTACTACACAGAACCACATTACATGACCAACATACTAGCAGCACTAGTGATTTAAAGAAAGAGAACACACATTTTGCTTCTCCCTTTTTAAAAGCAAAAAACGGGATTCTGTGCTAGGATCTCGCCTATTTGGCATCCACTTTTCTGAAGTAAAAGTTACTGCCAAAGGGCTCTGGATGACAAATTTTTCAGATGACTGCAAGCTAGGAGCAGTCATTGAGTCATCATATGGCTTAGCCATCCTACAGGAAGTTTTGTCCCAAATAAATAACTGATGTCAAAGTCATGGACTGAGACTAAATGCATTATTGTGTCCCTTGGGAAGTCCTTTATCTCACAGAGCTACCACATTGACAATATGCCCGCAGTAGTTGACCCAGTTGTTTGGGATTTGGGAACTCATGCATTGTTGGGATAAGTTGATCCTTCCAATAGAGAAATGTGGTTTAGGATTACCTGATCTGAAGAAATATTTTTAAACAACACATTTAAGGCTCATATACATAACACAAACAGAAAGCTATAGTTCATAGTGTAAAGTGATGATGAAATGGGGGGGGGGTTCAAGAAATGATGAGAGGTACTGGGAGCTAAGAACTTGAGGGAAAGGTAATGGAATGGGAAGAGGCCAACAAGACATTTGGATTGCAGGCTAGAGACTGCCTTCCCTATCTGGGATTTATATTGGAGTATAGGTGAAGAGAAAGGAACCGGGAAATCTTGAATGAAAGGCTTGCACTGGTTGAATTTTTATTTATTTATTTAACATTTGTTTACTGGGAAATTCCAACTGGGACAGAGTCCTTTTTCAGTGGAGGCCCCGGGGAGAAACACCCTAGACACATGTCTTTGAAATGTGGGAGAAAACTGGAGCACCTGGAGGAAACCCACGGGAACGCAGGGAGGACATGCAGACTCCATACAGAAGGCACCTCAGCCAAGAATCGAACTGGGGTACCTCTTACAATGAGGTGACAACGCTAACCACTTTGCCCCCCCCCCCCATTTTAGTTTAATTTGCAACAGAAGCTGCTATTAAAGAAGGGCTAATTAGTAGAATATATGAAATATTACACAATAACTATAGAAATTGGTCAGAGGAGATCAGAAAAGATTAGGATGAGACCTTGAATAAGCGATTCACAGAAAAATGATGGGAGGGGATATGTATGGCTCCCAAATCTGCAACAAAATCTAGAAGATTTAGGATTTTTGTCTGGAAATGTTTGCTTAGGTACTTTCCACCCCAAGCAGACTCCAAAGAATTTTTCCTTGGGTAGATTACAAATGTTGGAGGCATAATGGAGAAGAATGATGTACCTGGAAATATGTTATTATAGCAATAACCCACACCTGGGTGTGGGTAGTGCTGGATTTACCCACGGTTGGAGTGGTTTGGTCCCGAGGGACCAAACAAAGCCAACCGTGGGTAAATCCAGCATTACCCACACCCATGCGTGGGTTATTGCTATTATACAATGACGTTATTTAAGAAAAAAAATAATTACTTTTCTTAAATAATGGCATTGTATAATGCCTCCTTGCTGCCCTTCCGCAGCTGTCTGGTATTCCGCAGAAGTTCTGATGTACTGCGCATGCCTACGCAGTACATCAGAGTTGTGGGCAAAAGCAACGGAGAAAGCAAGATCTCCGTTGCTTTTTACTGTTTCGCTATGTTAAATGGGTTTAACATAGCGAGACATCTTTAAAAAAAGCAACGGAGAATCTCCGTTGCTTATTTAATGTTGTCTCGCTATGTTTAAACCCATTTAACATAGCAAGACAGTTTTGAAAAAAGCAACAGAGAAAGCAAGATCTCCGTTGCTTTTTACAAACTGTTTCGCTATGTTAAAGGAGTTTAACATAGCGAGACAGCTTTAAAAAAAGCAACAGAGATCTCCGTTGCTTTTTTAAACCTGTGTCGCTATGTTAAACTCCTTTAACATAGCGAGGCAGTGTTTTAAAAAAGACTTGTACTAATGGAAAAAGTCCGGGCGACCGGACCTTTTTCCATTAGTATAAGTTGATTTACAACGTGCACGCTGACCAATCAGTGTGCACGTTTTGGAATATTAATGGAGAGTAATGAGGTGGCAAACTTTTTAAAATTTTCCTACAGAGTACTCTGTCAAGAATACAGGGACTAAGTTAATCATTTGTTTAGCTGGGATATAGGATCTGAATTGTCCAGACATTGTTGGACTTTAAGATTAATTTTGGTGGATGCCATAAAAGCAATTTACTAGAAAATGGAAATCAAAGTCTAAACCAACCATACTTGAGGTAGTGAACATTGTAACAGTGATAAAATAACAAAGTGGGGCCTTTAGAAAAGGGTAGGACTAAGTTGCATAAAAAATGGAAATTGTAGGAACAATACTTGCAGAAAAATGTTTAGAGGTGAAACAGGGTTTAAGAGAAGGCATGAATTGAACAATTTATGCAATGTTGGATTGACTATATGGTATAGAGCAGTATATGTCATGTATATTGTTTGTAAATTTGAACTTGTTAATATGGTTTTATTACTTTTGTATAAATGTAAGCTGTCCTGTTTCACAAGTGATAATTTAGTAAAGATGTTTATATTTAAAAAAAGGGGGCAGCTTATTAACAGCATTTTAATCGCCTATGTCAACTACCAGGCCATTATATACTATATATATTATATTTTATAAAGTTATATTACTATCCCAATTCATCCCCTAAGAAATAATGTTCTATAATTTATAATCATCCTACATTCTAACATATCAAGTTCCTTTTTAAAAACTACCTCCATTACTCAAAAGTTGGCCTTGCTAAAACACTAAAGAAAAGACTATTTGCCACTCCCCCATGTGCAGAAATAAAATGACTGGCCATTGGCTACTGGGCTATCCACATTTTATCTCCTTATGTCTCCCAAATGTTCCATTATGCATATTTTAACTTTTCTTTTTGTTTGTCCAATATATCAGCTTTTTTTTTTTTGCAACCACACCCAACAATATATACTACTCCAAAAGAATTAGTTAAAATATTCTGTGGCTCTGTAATTTCTACCATTAATTTTATTACCATCTAAATTCCTAACCCTACTACATACTGAGCAGTTATCACAAGCCTGTGTGCCTACTGTGTCAACTTCATCCAATTCTAGTACCATCCCCACTCAACAGTTCTTTCAAATTACTATATCTGTCATATAAAAAAGTAATACGTTTAAGAAATAGATGACCAATTGACACATCATCACATACCGAAACCGTCTATGTTTTCCAAAATATTAAAAAAGGGAGAAAATTTAGTAACAAAAAATAACTTCTCCTCCCCATCTTCAGAACCTGTTCTTTTGGTATATTTAAAAGCAGATTTTCTTCCTGCTCTCTTGTTTTGTCCCAAAACCATATTTCTAGCCTCCAATAAAATGTGTTCCGAGTACCCACGCAGAACCAATCTATCCTGAACTTCATTCAAATAAACATCCCTTAGCATATACTATCTGATGTATTTTGGTGAATCCTTCTAAATTCTCCATAAGGTAAAGATTTTATTAAGTGAGGGGGATGCATAGCGTCAGCATGAAGAAAGTTTATTAACTGAGGTGAGGTTTCTGTAAGGTCTGTATTGGACTCTAAAATAACTGTCCACATAAAATTCCACATCCAAAAACACCATATTAAGTGGATTCAAGTGACACACAAATTTTAAACCATGAAAATTGTGATTTATCTGTTCCATATATCTCAAAAACCCTTCTTGTTCACCTTTACACACACAAATTAAATCATCATTGAAACTTTTGTAGTATATCACATTCCTAACAAAGTATTCATTCAAAAACATAAACTGCCTCTCAGTTACCCATATAGATAATAGCATATGTGGGGGCATAAGAAGCCCCAATTGCTGTCCCTCTCCTCTGTAACTGCACTCTTACTTGGCTCCATATCCTGATAAAACACAACACTAGGACTATGGAGAAGTTGTGTAGGGAGATTACAGAGGTACAGGATGCTTTAATGAATGAGGCATCTGTGGTAAAATACAGTGATGTGACAAATTAAATCAAAATTAAAGTGCAGAAAATTGAGGGAAATGTTTTGGAGTGACAAATTAAATCAAAATTAAAGTGCAGAAAATTGAGGGAAATGTTTTGGAGCGTAAGAAAAAGAAATTAAACAGGGATATAAAAGACTTTGAGACTAATATGGTATATTCCTGGCAGCGGAAAGGATGTTTTAGCAGGTCGAGGGTCAGAGGAGAAGCCTTTGGGTCCAGAGCAGCATGTGACTCATCCTTTTCGTCGGGCGACACTAATTTGAGTAAAAAAGCGTGTCATTTGAAGACATGCAGGTTGGGGAAGTTTCTAATTCTCAAAAAAAAAACTCAACCAGAGTTGCACAATCTCCCTAGCAAGGACAAACCCGCTCCAAGAAGAATCGCGGGAAGTACAAGAAGTGAGGAACTCTGATGGCTTCTGCTAATTCTAGGGTATGTTTTCGTGACTCTAATTTAGTAATTTTGCCCGAGTACAAGACTGAATATGTGCAAGTTCTTAATTTATCGGACTTGCAGATTACAAGTAATGGAAAACAAGTACTTTTAAAAGGGGCAAAATTCATCCCTACTAGAATACCTTGTTTAGCAGATATTAGATGTTAAACAATTCTGTTGGAAATTGTATTTAAGGGTGCATTGTCAAAATAGTAACATCTTGAATGGAAGCAGTAATGTTAATGATGATGAATCTTTGTTAAACTTGAATCTATATTAGATGGACATGTTTTTTGAATTGGTGGAGGATGGGGAACCGATATTAATGGTGCTTTGTGTAATTCAACTACTGATGAACAGGGTGTGACCTTTTGCACTGGTTATGGTCATCTATCTGTTCCTGTATTACCTTCCAAAACTGTTTTTATGCTACCTAGAAATTCTCAAACCATATATATGTTTGAGAATATGATCTGTGAGATGGTGGAACATGATGATTTTGTTTTTAAATAGGATAAGAAATACAGTCTGACAAAAAAAATGAATGGACAGACTTGCAAAATGTACTCTTGCATTTAAATGATTTTGTTTTTAAGGAAGCTGATAAGGGAGGAAACAGGATTATTATGAATAGAAGTCTATGACAATATGGTTAATGAGTTATGTTAAGTAGGTAATTATATGTAACTTCACAATAACTCAGTCAGACAATTTAATTTGGAATTGAGTGACTTGTTGGAAAGAGGGGAGAGGGTTGGTTTTCTGGGGAACAATGATGTTTAAAAAATTAATCATTAAAGTACCCAGGGACCCAAAGATTTATGCCATTCCTAAGATTCATAAAAGCTTAACCAATCCTCCAGGCAGACCCATAATATTGGGAAGAGGTTCTTATTTGCAAAATGTGGAAATATTTTTGGATTTTCATTAAAAAAAATATCTATTGAAAGTTCCATCCCACATAAAAGTACAGGTGAATTATGTGAAAGCTTGACTAAAATGGAGTGGAAGGATGATGCTTTTTGGGCAACAGTTGATGTGAGTGCGTTATACACTAACATCGAGACCAAGTAGGGATTAGAAGCTATGGCAAGAAAAATGGGCGAAGGGCCTCGAACCTCATACTTTGTTGTCCATTTTGTAGTTCTTTCTTAATCCTAACTATATTAAATGGAAGGACCACTGTTTCTTACAGAAGAGAGGGACAGCTATGGGGGCTTCTTATACCCCCACATATGCTATTATCTATATGGGTGACTTTGAGAGGCAGTTTATGTATTTGAATACTTTGTTAGGAATGTGATATACTACAAAAGTTTCAGTGATGATTTAATTTTTGTGTGTAAAAGTGAACAGGAAGGGTTTTTGAGATTTATGGAACAGATAAATCACAATTTGCATGGTTTAAAATTTACGTGTCACTTTAATCCACTTAATATGGTGTTTTTGGATGTGGAATTTTATGTGGCTAGTAATGGGAGGGTCCAATACAGACCTTACAGAAAGCCCACCTCAGTTAATAACTTTCTTCACGCTGAGAGTATGCATCCCCCTCACTTAATAAAATCTTTACCTTATGGAAAATTTAGAAGGATTCATCAAAATATATCGGATAGTATGCTAAGGGATGTTTATTTGAATGAAGTTCAGGATAGATTGGTTCTGCGTGGGTACTCAGAACACATTTTATTGGAGGCTAGAAATATGGTTTTGGGACAAAACAGGAGAGCAGGAAGAAAATCTGCTTTTAAATATACCAAAAGAACAGGTTCTGAAGATGGGGAGGAGAAGTTATTTTTTGTTACTAAATTTTCTCCCTTTTTTAATATTTTGGAAAACATAGTTCGGTTTTGGTATGTGATGTGTCAATTGGACATCTATTTCCTAAACACATTATTTTTTATATGACCGCTATAGTCATTTGAAAGAACTGTTGAGTGGGGATGGTACTAGAATTGGATGAAGTGACACAGTAGGCACACAGGCTTGTGATAACTGCTCAGTATGTAGTAGGGTTAGGAATTTGGATGGTAATAAAATTTAATGGTAGAAATTACAGAGCCACAGAATATTTTAACTGTAATTCTTTTGGAGTAGTATATATTGTTGGGTGTGGTTGCAAAAATACAAGCTGGTATATTGGACAAACAAAAAGGTTAAATATGTATAATGGAACATTTGGGAGACCTAAGGAGACAAAATGTGGATACTCCACTAGCCAGTCATTTTATTTCTGCACATGGGGGAGTGGCAAATAGTCTGTTCTTTCTTGTTTTAGCACGGCCAACTTTGAGTAATGGGGGTAGTTTTAAAAGGAAACTTCACACGTTAAAATGTGGGATGATTATAAATTATAGAACATTAATTCCTAGGGGGATGAATTTGGATAGTAATATAACTTACAAAAGAATTGTATGTATGTTTATATGTGTGTGTGTGTGTGTGTGTGTGTGTGTAATATATATATATATATATATATATATATATCTGTAGAATTATAAAAAAAAAATTCCAAGAAAATGTGTTTAAGTAAAGTTTATAGTAGTCCTTGTTGGAATTGTTTAAATATTTAATTGATTGTAACTGGTTAATTAGAAAGTACTAGGTGTATAAACTGGGTTGGATATAGCTGAATAAATTATTCCCCGAAGGCGAAAGGCCGAGGTACCAGAATAAACTGAATTCTGAAATACATCCTTTGGTATTTGTGGTTCCTATGTTGAAGGCATTTTGGTGTTTCTTTGTGGTTTGGTGACTTAAAGTGTATATGACCTCTGAAAAAAAGAAAATATTTCAGCATGGTGACTCAGAAATGTGCAGTGACAAGACCAAAGAGGTCTTTTGTAATGTACTCTTTCAATCAAAAAAGCCTCCAGTAGGTATGTGTGTTCCAGCTGTTGGCACTTGTCAGATATGTTAAATGGGAACCTGGCTTGTGCCAAGAAATTTCTGGGTTATAAGAGCAAATTTCTTTTTCACTTTAAGCATGAACATACAGTAGAAGCTAGAAACAGGAAAGCAAAAGTTTTTGAAATGGAACGTGTATATTAGATCAATTGGAAGAAAGCAAATATGCATCCTTCTCTAATTGAAGCGCATGCAAATATATCCCCTTGTATAACTGAAGCACATGAGTGTTTGAGCTGTTAAACAACTAGCATAACTTCAATTTTTCATTGGTTTGAATCCTGCATCATGTACCTTTGCTTACATTTCCATTTGGTCATTAGTCAGAGCTTCAGCAGTGCTATTGTTTTAAAAATTACATTTATAGTCTTCGAGTTGGCATTCTTAGATATATTATCAATTGATTGTTATTTCTAGTAATCTTTAAAGCTATTTGTCTATTTTAAATTTTAGTTCATGTGACTAACAGAACTATGTACCTGTCCAGGACTTTGAAACTGGAGCAAACACAAAGGTTTCTTACAAAAAAGATACTGGGCCTAAAGAATATGCCCTGCATGAATGTCTCAAAAATCCTGTCACTACACTCTGTCTAATACAGCCTACTAAGAGTTGACCAATGCCTGGCTTATAAGATATCCTCAGACCCAGGAACCTCTTGTTGGCTATTCATTCTTTAGTCTTGTAACCTGTCGATCTCATTGTCACCCATAAAAAAATGTTGAAGACCTGCTTCATCTCTACAAGTCTAATGGTACTAAGAACACCTGGTCCAGGGACCTAAACCTCTTCCGCAACATATGCAGAACTGTTTGGAGGGACAGGTATGTATCTCAGAGGATACAACTACTCTGGAAGAAACTTCTCATTCATGTTAAACAATGCTCATCCATATCCCATAATTTAAACCAAAAGATGGAAACTCGGAAGTTTACCCCTGGACTAATACCTTTTATCCTAACGGACAGAGGCAGTGCTTACCTTACATAAGGTTTCCCTAATATACTGAAGGAGCATCCCTAACAATTAATCCTAAATGTTTGAAAATTATTTAAATAAAATTGTGTCAAGGATAGTTAAACTCGTATGTGATATCATAGCTAGGCAACAAACTGGTAACATGGATAGGCATAAAATGTCCTGCCAGAGATTGAGACTAAAGAATGAAGAGCCAACAAGAAGTTGTTGCAATAGGAAATGCCTATCAGTAGTAAATAATATGGACTTTCAAACGTAGTCAAATCAAACTGACAAATAAAAAAAGAGCCAATAGGGTCAATAGAAACTGTATTTTGTCAATGATTAAAGCTTTCCATGTTGTAATCTTAAGAAATCGATAAAAAAAGTAAATGCATGTATTCAGAAAGATGATAACTCTAATTTGTACAATTTCAGTTTAGTCCTTAATTTTATATACGGTCAGCGTAACATTCATGCCATAACAAATCATTAGTTGAATAATGACATCACTAGTACAGATTTTGCAAATGCAAAATGTGAGAGCGACAGAGAGAGAGAGACGCACATTCATGACAGGTTTTCCATATTGTGTGTTACATAGGGCAGTAATATGTCTTCCCAACATGCCTCCTACACCCATGCTCTCTATCCTTAGCCCTTGATTCCTACCCTCACAGAGGGAGAGGTACATTTGGACATGCAGTCTTCCCCATGTGACGTGTCCATGCTTTCCAATGATACAAGAGCAAGTGCAGCTGCTGTGTTTAGCTTGCTGTTTTAAACTAGCTAGTTAATTTGGATTTCATCGGTATGTTTGATGTTATGCTTGGCCACACCAAGTAAACACAAAGGGCCCAATGAAAACAACTGTGCATTTCAGAGTAATGTTCAGTACTGCTGGCGGAATTCAAATGTACAGTAAACTCTCTTAACCGGAACTCAAGTAACCGTCACACTCAAGCAACCGGGGGAAAAAATCGAAGAAATACAGTAAAGTATTTCATGTGTTGTACTCGCCCCACCCGGAGGAAAGTATTGTAAGTTTTTAGAGTTTGAGTTTTAAATGGAAGATAAGCATAAATTCACTCTCTCCCCAACATTGTTTATGGGATACAGTATTAGTCTGCCCTATTTTTAATAGTAACTCTCAAGCAACCAGAAACTACAGTTATCCATCATCTACCAATCCCTATGGGTGCTGGTTAACTGAGAGTTTACTGTGTATGTTGTCCTGCGTCCTCTACCATGCAAGGTGTAATTAACGTGTACAAGCTGTCCTGCATTCTTTGTCTTGCAAGATGTAATTCACACAAGTATTCTGTATCCTGCTAACTGTACCATGCAAGGCGTAATTAACATGTACAAGCTGCCCTGCGTCCTCTGCCATGGAAGATGTAGTAATACTGATGCCACTAGAATACTTTTTAAAAGAAGGGAAATTAATGTTGGCCTGTTGTGAGCTATGAGATGCATAGAATTTGCCAAAGATGAAGCAGAGATACAAGCCCAAGGACAAGCTTTTTGCCTGGAAGTTTGTTAGCATTGGGTATAATCTGCATAGAAGATGTGTGCTGCCCAAAAATAAATAAAATAAAGAAGAAAACATGTGGTTCCAGCCTTTTAGTTTCCTTTTGATTCCAGATATCTGAGCTGCACCACCATATCAACAGAACTAACCTAATGATTTATTTGCTAGTGTTTGCATATAATTAAGGTACAGTACTTTTACCAGAGGTAGATGCAAAAAAGTTATTGGCAAATAAATCCAGGAGCTTAGGACAAGTGTGGATGTACTTCCTGCGACTTGTAGTACTGCTTATTAAAACGCACATTTAGTTAACCCCTGCCTTTAACAGAAATGTAGATGGAATTTATGATAACATATTAGGTTTTTTAATCTCTACTTTTTCATCCTAGGTTCACTGGTGCACTGAAGACAATGTCTGATCTTTTGGGAATGCATTTTTAGGCCTTTAATTGCATGTTTACACACTCATACTCTGCAACTTCATATACTAGTTTAGACTGAAATATGCTTTATTTTATTTCATTGAGCCTACTTAAGTCAGCTGGTTTTGTACTGGATTTTTTTCAGTCAATAGCTGGTGCCCTTTACAATTTGCATGGTATCTTCTAGGCCAACGTGCTACAAAGTACATTGGGGTTCTAATCCAGTTAGTGACTGTGTGAATGATTAAGAGAAGAATGTAGGACCTTAATGTTCAACAGTGGGGGCATACAGGGATTTTTCTAATATATGCTGTATGCATTTTTTTATTATGCTAAATCATTCATTTTATATGTGGGAAGGGCACACGTCACTGTCCACTCATACTTATGTGAACTTCCTGTCTAGGGGTATGGTGCCAAAGGATGACTTTTGTAAGTGTGCACTGAATTGAGCTTGTTAGGTTATTGGCATCTGAAACCTTAAAAGACAATATGGCACTTTAAACTTGGTGAAGATGTTTCAACCAAAAGAGCTGATATTCTGTATGCCTTTCTCTAATGCTTCACCAAATACACGTGTTAGTTGAGACATTTAAAAAGAAAAAATCTCAAACCACCACTGAAGGCGATCTGAATTATTGATTGTCCCTCCCAGTTAACCCACACCCTAAAGATGGGGAAAAATTAGGCTGCTTGGCTGGCAAGGTCCCCATTACTCTAGTTAGGTAGAGATGTCCCCTTTCTCTCATATGTAAATATTAAGCTATCACTCTGCAGACTATCACCAGAGTTCATGATAAAACCTTGTATCTCTTGGGTAGAGACCTTAAGCATTATGTCAACCCTGGCCCCCTTAGTGGAAGAACAAATGCTAATCTTCAAGGGCACCAAACCCAGAACTCCCACACAAAAATGTTTCATAGCATTGTACTAGTAAGAGAAGCCACTGCTAACATAATGAAAGCAATAAGCTCATTTAGAAGTATTTCTTAACGGTGTGGCAGGGCCATTCATCCAAGATTGTCAGGTGTTGGGAGTTTTGGTAAGGCATCTCCCAAAAGTAGAGATGTTATCTTTTTAAGGTAGAAAGACATGCACTGACGTTTGTAAGGAAAGATGTAGGGTAGATGCCCACCGCACCATAAGTACTGAGTGTAGGAATTTAAGCTAGCTATTCCAGAAGTAGTTCAGGCACCAGGGGATACTGTAAGATGAACAAACATCAGTGTCTCCTTACTGTTACTCATAAAGTGGTCCCTCTCTTTCTAGATCAGATGGAGCTTGATAACCTGTTGGATTGCCAACTGGTTCACAGAAAACAGATAATCATAATGGGGAGAGTGCCTCCACAGAGACCTGTTACCAGTGGTGTCCCCCAGGGTTCTGTGCTGGAACCGTTCCAATTTGGCAACTACTTTTCTAAAGTAATAACCAATGCCAAAGGGCTCTGGCTAAATAAGTTTACAGATGACTGCAAGATAGGAGCAGTCATTGAATCCCCAAATGACTTCAATATCCTGCAGGAAAGTTAGTCTCAAATAACTGGTGTTAAATTCCTGTGAACATGATTTCTGTGTCCTGTATAACTGTGTTTGAAAATTTACTGTTGCTGTTTGGCAGCACATGGTCGAGGTTTGTAAAGAAAGGATATTCATTATAAGATGATTTGGCTGCCCTAAAACTACCACTGTCTGTCTGGTTCCTTTGGTGAGCAGGAACAGAGCTTTTGAAACATTTCTGTTCTTTCACTGGATGACTTTTTTGTGTAGGTAACAGCCATTTGTAAAATGTATAAAACAAAAAAAACCCTCCTGTACAGAAAGTACTCTGTTCATATATTGTAGTATAACAGTGAGCCGTACTGGTAACCTGTAATGGCTTGGCTGTAATTGTGTGTGTGTGTGTGTGTGTGTGTGTGTGTGTCAGTAGGAATCTGCTCACAGGCTGTTCTGTCTGTCACATTGTCATCGTCCATCAGGCATCTGTATGTAATACATTTACATTTGATAGATCTATACCAACCCTTTGCTTGATTTACATATATCATTACCTGTGTTTTGGCACATTTACAAAATAGTGCTTCTTGACTGGATTCAGATATTTTCCATAGTGAAGACTATAGCGAGGGACATCTTAGCCTGTGCATCACAGAAACATAATTCATAAAATGGAACATTTATTTGGTACTATTTGTGGTACACTTTGTGCATGGGGGGTGGAAGTACAGTAAATTGAAGTAGGTTATGCAACATTGTGCCTCTGTCCACTCTACATTTATCATGCTGATTTCTTTTTTAAGTGCACAAGAAATGTAAAGGTTGCATAGAATGCACAGCACACCAGACTTTGTACCCCATATTTGCATAGGACAGTTGCTCGAGGGGATAATTAACTGACAGATGCATGGCATTTGTAAACATGCTCGCTGCTTTGAAGATATCCCTGTGTGGGTGGGCAGTGAAATGGCATATACTTTACTTGGCAGCACACCCATGTATTTACATACGTTGTGTGTGTGAATGTGTGTGTATATATATAAAATATATATAATGTGTGTGTGCATGCATAAAATATGCGCACAAGTTATATGAATGCGTGCATGTGAATGCACACACAAATATGCTATGTATGTGTCATCTATATGTGTATCTCTATAGCTACAGATCAGTAGCTGTATCTATGGATATATAGAGTGTGGCTATGTATATTGTGTGTGCATATATGGCGTTAACATTGGCTGTAGGTGATGCTCAAAATTTTTTTTTTGTATTTCTAACACACGGTTACCTAAATAAATTTAATTTTTTGTTGTCTAGATAGGTGATTGTTACAGCACATCTCACTGCAGTGAGACAAGATAGTGTAGGCATACCAACTGGCAGCAGCCCTTCTTAATGAGTGTACACAAAATTAGGGAAGGTCACAGTAAACTGAATCAAGTCTGTCTTTAGGCCCCTGGGGAGTTAAGTATTTGAGGTGCTTTTCAGTTGGCTAGACATTAGAGTAAGAATTTTGCCATAGGTGTATTTTAGGACTTGGTTTATCTTGAGAAGGCATTATAGGACTTTGAGCGAGAGAGAGCAAAGAGGTAGAGGAGGACAGAGATGGGTAGGTGCTGAGAAGATTATTTGGAATGCCACCCCCACACTCACACTTTGCAGATGCAGAATTAAATATTTAATGGTATTGTGCTATGGAGTAACATGTTGTCATTGTCCAGCGGTACTTTTTGTACAAAATTAGAAATTTAATATGCCAAATGGCAACCGCTAAACTTGGATGGTGAGCTAAGCTCCCTTGGACCCCTCCATCATTCATGGACAAGCTTTTATGTTATGTTATATGAATGCAGTACCAAGTATCCTATTGAGTTGACATATTGGCTGGTCACTTTAGATGTTCAATCATTATTCACAGTGATTCCCAACATCGAAGGCCTGGAGAGCATACGTAGGTGTTTAGGTTCGTATGGTGAATACTCTTCCCCCACAAGTTGAAGTTTTGTGTTCTTTGCTGGAGGCAGTACTTGATAACAATGTGTTTATGTTTAATGGGACAGTATACATACAAAAAGATGGCATAGCTATGGGCACTTCATGTGCCAATAGCTATGCCAACCTAGTGATGGCAGATTGGGAGAACCACAAGCTGTTCACTTTACCTAGTTACAAGAAGAATGTTCTATTTTATACCCGTTTCGTAGATGACCTATTTTTATTTGGACAGGTAATAAGGATGAATTAGACACCTTCTTCAATGCAATTAATAGTCTAACCTCATACTTCAGATTTACTATGAATATGTCACTTACAAATATACCATATTTAGATGGGTATATAGAGAGGTTGGATAATGGTTTACTGAACACAGGTGTTTATAGGAAATCCTGTCAAAAATGCTTTGCTACATAGGAATAGCATGCATCCTGATTTTGTCTTTCGGTATATAATTAAAGGACAAGCTATGAGGATATCTCGACTTAATTCCAGTAATGAAACATATAAAGGTGAGTTAGCTGCGCTACAAAATAGACTACTTCACAGGTCATATAGTTTAAAAGAGATTTTGGAAGGGTAGATGGGTTAGATATACTTAGGAACAACCAAGCGGCACCATCCTTTATGGATAGGAATGTTTTAGCTAATACTGAGACTAACTCTGAGTGACCCAACATGTACTGAAATGAAAGTTGTATTGTATTATACACAAGATGTTGATATGATCAAGAATATTTTTATCAGACACTGGGATATGTTAACTGTTGATTCAAGTATTAAGAATATAGTTGGAACCATACCACATTTTACATATAAGAGCAGGATGAATTTACACAGACTTCTGTGTTATCCATCAGTTGATAGGATGACTAGTCTATATATGAATTGTTTTTATACTATAACTTGTAATAGATGTATTTTTTGCCATTATATAGATAGTAGTGCTTCCTTTATACACCCACTGAGCTCTCAGAAGTATGAATTTAAGACCACAGCGACATGTGATTCCGAACATGTTGTATATTTGGCTATCTGTATGCTATGTCCAGCATTTTATGTCGGCAAAACTGACAGGAAATTGAAATATAGGATCAGAGAACACATATACAATATTTGGATTAGATCTTGTAAGAATGCCCTTTCTAAGCATGTTACTGAAACATCAGAAGATCATGTGTTTTAAGTTTTTAGTAATATATATATATATATATATATATATATATATATATATATATATTTAATATATCTGGCCAAAGAGGTGGAGATGTTAGGAATTTTACAGAAAAATGTGAGATGAAGTGGATTATAAGACTTAGGGCAGACAAGAAACCGGGTCTCAATGATAAGGTCTCTGAGACCCATGTTAAAAGGAAGGAAATTACAAATTAAATAATGTTATGTTTTTATTTATTTATATATATATATATATATATATATATATATATATATATATATATATATATATATAATATATATACACACATTTATTTTATGGTCGATTTTAATAAATGTTTAGTTTTTAATTATAATTGTACAAATTATATATAAATGTGCTTTTGATTGTTGTTTGAAGAATGTACTGCTTTTTATATATTACAGGAAATGATGTCATATGAATTAAGGTATTTAAGATGTCTCCTTTTAAAAAATTATGTTGGCCTGAGGAAGCCCAGAAGGGTGAAAGCACTTGCCATTAAAGCTTTTTGTTGGAGCCTATTCTTATTCCTGTTTGATTCATCACTCTATTTAAGTTTATGCTGTTTTATGTGGAATACTGTATTCAGCCTTGGTTTGTTCCTGAGCTCCATTTATTTCTTCTGAAATTAAGCAGTTTTGGAGAAAAGTGCATAATTTGTTATAAAATATAAGCTTTGTACCCATCTCTGAAATGGGGCCACCTTACCGTTGGGTTTGTGTGAGGATGGGGGCATGGAGGTTTGAGGCTTGCCCCCTTTAAAAACTGTTATCCGTTTCTTTGGTATGTTTCAAAACTTGTGGTCACCAGTGTACACAAGGTCCTTCCCCCGTGTGGTTAAATTTTCAGATAATTCAGCAGGTTTTGTGCAGGTGAGTAGATGTGGATTAATTACCAGTGGAGAAAGGTCAGAAGATGCTCAACTGTGTGAGAAATCTGGGGTGTGTAGGTATGAATGTAAAACTGTATAAACGGTAGTGTTGTGAGCATTGTAGCATTAGAACCGAATGCAGTTTTACATATAATTAAATGCCATATGTTAAAGTGTGTTTTAAAAGTGCTTTCATATTTAGTAATGCTGTGGATTTGCAATATTTTGAAGTAATCCGACAGTTATAGAAAACGGCAAAAGAAACTTGTACGGGGCATGTTCCTAGATGCTTACTGTCAATGTTTCATAAAATGTTCGTGTGGGGTGGGGCAATTTGAACTGAACTTGGAATAATCACCTAGCTATCACTTTGGTCAGTATTTCACTCTAACATTTTTTAGAATGGCAATTGAAAAGTTTATGGAAGTACTGTTGTCAACTTGAGTAGTAAGTGGGTTACAAACCTTCCAGATATTTGAAGCAAAGTTCCTGTATCTCTTGCATTAAAATATGCTGTGTGTAATTTCTTTTCAGTTTTGTGCTTCCTTTCCAAGCGTATATGGGAATATATTATTCTGTACTTGATTACTGTTTTAATGTTTTTTGTATTTTTAACAAAACTATAACTGCCAATTTTCAGTCATACTAATCCTCTCTAACTATTTAAAATAAAGTAACTTCAGTACTCTAAAATGAGCTTACTTGACATTGCAGTATTAAGTCTCAATTGCATCCAGCCATTGGGGAAAGCAGACCATTTTGAGATGTATGACCAAGTCATGGTGGGTGGTTTCTATATCTTGCAAATGTCCAGATTTCTGCAGAATGTCTAGATTTTTGCCTCATAATTTTGGTCTGTTCCTCATAAAATATCATAATTTCCTGTCGAATTAATGAGGATTGAAGTCACTAAATGACATATCCTTCAGAAAATGCACATTAACACAAATCCTATATATTCTAACACTTTTTTTTCTCTATTCTTATGAGTAATATTTGAAATCTGTCCCTATTTTTGGACTTTTATCTCCCCGTTATTTTAGATTTCTTTTTTAGATTTCTTGCACTAAGAGTTTGAAGATGACATACTTATAAGTGTTTTTAAAAGAAGAGAATGTGTTTAAAATAAGAAGCCAGAGTGCATTTAAAACTATAAGAAATTTAATGATAATAAGAAATTGAGACTTAAGCTACACAGCCATAAAAGGCAACTTCAACCATGCATTTTAACATACTCCTAAATACGTTGCAGTGCTCAGAGTTCCACATAACACTACTATCCTGTAAAACACAGCATTAAAATAAATGTAACATCAACCAATATAATATAGTCCTAAACATATCTGCCTCAGACTTTCATTGAAGCCCTCTGGTGACCGTATCGTCTAACCCATGCACGCTAATTCAAATTCACCTTCATAGCTTTACTCCATCGCATATCGCCTACTCGGGGGCGATCTCTGCCCAACATACAAAGCTATGTCCAACCCAGAGCTGTTGGACATGCTCCACTTAAAGAAATCCCAATCCCTCCGAGCTACACGCTCTAGGGACCTAAACCTTGTCACCACAATAAACAGAACATGCTGGAGGGATAGATTTCTGTCCCAGAGACTTCCCATACTCTGGAACAGACTACCTATCTATGTCAAACAGAGCTCCTCATTAGCACTCTTCAAGAAAAACTTGATGATTGGATGGGAAATGGGAAATTCATCCCGGGGATCACTTCTGTGGCTCTGCTCGACAGGGGCACAGGAAAATAAATTTCTTGGGTGGCGAAAGCCAGTGTACATTTTTTGGCTATGCTTGTATGGGCCCTAGGGCTGATAGCCTAGTACCTACCTATGAAAAGTACTGTAACATATTTCAGCACATAGTTACATACATAGAAAACATTTGATCTCTTTGTCCAACACTCTATCCAGTATGAATCTCATAGAAGTAATTTTGTTTCTGTTCATCTCCTTCCTGGACATGCACACCTCCCCTGAGATAAACTAAAACATGACGCTTCATTTCCCCTTGCCACTCCATTAAAGCTACTTCAGCAACTTCCACTTTCAGTCTTATTAATGTTATTCCCCCCACCCCAGTTAACTACATGCAAACTGTCTCACGTTTATTTATTTGTTTACCAGGAAGTCCGACTGGGTAATATCCATTTTCAGCAGAGGCCTGGGGAGAAAAGTTCATTTTGTTTACACTGCATTATATTTAGTTCCAGTTAAACACAGAGTAGTTGCATTTCTATTTACATTTATACACGTACTGTAGTTACAATTATAGAGGTAGAAGTTACCAAAGAGTCTGTGTGCAACTTGGTGGAACGCACAGGCAGCAGTTGTGTATAAAACTTGTTTTGTCATTTCAGTGAGAGGTTGAGAGTTTTCTGTTTAACAAGAGTATTTGGAGATTATATTTAGAACCATTGGCAAAGAAAATAAGGGACTCGGAAATTCAAGGATATAATTGGTATTGGTAGTCAAGAAAAGCTGGCTTTATTTGCAGGTGAAATAATTTTATATCTGATGATAAAAACAGAAAAGGACATTACAGTGTTCTGAAACAGTTTGAGATGGTTTCAAATCATTTTGGGATACAAAATTAATGAAGCTAAAACAAAGGCATTAGCGGTAAATTTATGTACCCACACATGAACTGGTTCAGGAATACGCATATTTATGGGTGCTTGATAAAATGAAGTATTTTATTAGTATGGATTAAAAATTATTCCGGTGTGGCAGCTAAGGATATGTGGGAAGAGTAAACAAAAGGTAGTACAAAAGCTGAGAAATTGGTAGCTGTGTTATATGGATGTGGATTGTAAGATACAGGCAATCAAAATGTTTTTAGTCCCTTTACTCTTGTACACGGGTCAGACATATTTTTATCAACCAGAGGAGAAGTTGTGGATAGCAATTAATGAAGAGCTAAAGGATTTGATCTGGGAGGGGAGGATGGCAAGAGTCAAGTGGGATGAGTTAATTTTTCTAATAGAACAAGGCAGATTAGGATTACCCGATTTTGAAGGGGTATTTCAGAGCTACACAGTTAGGGCTCCTGTATGTAACACAAGCAGAAACCTGTAATTCAAGGTGGAAAGTGATGATGTTGAAATAGGGGGAATCTCAAGAAACAGAGATTGTGACTTTGGATGTACATCCTTTAAGAAGGATAACAATAATCATACAGAATATTATATTGATAAAGTAGCAGAAAGTATTCTAAGAACTAAACCAATACAGGAATGGAGATGAGAGATTCTGCCGATAGAGATGACTGAAATTATTAAGGGATACAGACGATAGGCAAGAGGGGGCTGGAATTTATTGGAGAAAACTGGCAAAGGAACTAAGGTATTGTGAGCAAATTAATAGAGAGGGAAAGGTATTAGAATGGGAAGATGCCAATAATTTATTTGGACTGCAGGTTAGGGATTGCCTTCCCTATCAAGGATTGATATCAGAGTATAGGCAAAGAGACAGAAATGGGGGGGTTATACCAGTACTGGTAGAGTTTTTAGTGGAATCAAGAACAGAAGCTGCTGTTAAAAAAAAAAATAATAATAATACGTAGAGGATGTAAAATATTGCATAACTATAAGAATCAGTCAGAGGAGGTTAGAAAGGATTGGGAAGAAACTGGATAAGCAATTCACAAAGAAACAATTTGGGTTATATGTTTGTCTCCCAAATATGCAACAAAATCTAGAAGATTTGGGATTTTTGCTTGAAAATGTTTACATAGATGTTTGTATATCCCAAGAAGGCTCCAGAGAATTTTCCTCAGGTAGACAGCAAATTTTGGAGGTGTGATGGGGGGAGAAAGAGGTAATTGGAACATATTTTCTGGGACTGTAATGAGTTGGCAGACTTTAAAGATTCCCCGCAAACAACCCTATGGTGAGCAAATTGGTGTAACTAGGAAAATGATTTTTCTGAGCCATGATACAGAATTGGAATTGCCTATACATAGTAAGGCCTTGCTGAGTCTAATTATGGTGGCTGCCAAAAAAGCATTTACTCGAAAAATGAAATCAAAGCTTAAACCAACTATACTAGAAGTAGTAAATATAGTAAGAGAGAAAACAACCAGAACTGGGATCTTTAGAAAAGGGTAGGAGTAAATTTATGTAGGAAAAAAATGGGAATTGTGGGAACAATATGGACAGGAATGAGGTTTAAAAGAGGGTATGATTTGAATGAGTTATGCAGTGTTTGACTGATGGTGATTGGGTAGATTGTAAATGATGTATAATGTTTGCAACTAAGATTATATCAATATGGTTTGTTTTATTTTATATAAATATATGATTGCATATGTCAAAAGTGATTTTCTAACAAATGTTTCCTTTTTTTAATTTTTAAAGGAGTGTTTGGAAAGTATTGTACAGTGAGCAGAGTCTTAACCTGGTGATGAGCATGTGCAGGACCAGGATTGGTTAAGATGTTTAAGCAGTGGTTTAAAACTGTTGAGTTTGTTGGAGAGAGTTATTTGTGTGGGGATATTATTCCAGGGTTAAGTAATGCATTGGGAGTAGAATGAGTCTCCTACAACCTTATTTGACTTATTTGTAAGTAATAAGAATCTGTTGTTATAACAGAGGTCCCTTGCTGGGCAGTAATAAGTTTTGTAGTGCAGGGCATTCTTCTGGATGATGAATTAGTTTGTGTGCTGTAGTTTATGAATGTCAGGTAGTTGTGCAGTTCAAGCCAGTTTAATTGCTTTAAGCTGTGACAATGGTGAGTCCTGTGAGGGGGACTGGTGGCAAATGTAGCTATTTTATTGTAGCAGGAGGCAAGTTTCTTTCTTTGATTGTTTTAGTTTGTTAGGATAGGAGGAGAGTGCAAGAGAATTGTCAATAAGAAGGTGGTGGCTAGAGCTTTTCTTGAAGTATCTGTAAGGAAACTATTGATTCTATAAAGGGATCATAGTTTCTGGTGTGTAGATGTAATTGTGTGCAGTATAAGCTGGTCATATTTCAGATTGTCATCTGCTACAACCGCTAGAAGTTTACTGTGAGTTACAGTTTCAATGACAGTATTTGCGGACTTTATGGTAAAACATTGTTTTTGATTTTGGCAGCTTTTTGAGGCAAAAATAATTAAATTTGTTTTCTTGGAGTTGAGTAGGGTTTTTTTTTTTTTTTTTTTTTTTTTTAGCCAGGTTTCTATACAGGTAAGAGATTTTTGGGTAATATATTGACTAGGAGAGGACCCGGGATAGAGCCGTTAGGGACACCTGTAGTAACTGGTTAAAAGGGTGAGTAGATTTGTTGCCATTTAATGGCTTGTTGCCTTCCAGATTGGTAACTAAGAAATCACGACAAGGAGTATTGTGAAAGTCCTCTTGAGAGTTGAATGAGCAGTTGCTGGTGCCAGATGGTATCAAATGCCTTTGACAAGTTTAAGAACATGGTGGACACAAACAGACCTGTGTATGTTGGTTTATTAAATTGGGAATATATAGTAGAGCAGTAGTGGTGCTGTGCTGGGGCAGGTTAGGTATTGCATCAGCTGCATATGCATGCATTTCTCACATATTTTGGACGGGGAAATAATCGCTATTGATCTGTAGTTGTTAAACTCTGTAGATGTGCTACCTTTGTGCAGTGGTACAATGCAGGATTTTTTCCACAGTGATGGGACGTATCTTTCTGCTATAGACTTGTTAATTAGTATGGACTCAGGGAAGGCCATCACTTCTGAGGTGGTCTACAGCTACGGAAATAGTTTTTAGTTTAAGGAGCAATTTCATTATGAGCAAGGTGGATACTGGACTAAAATTTTAAGAGCTGTGGGGAGGTTTGGTTGGACTGGGAGGGAGGCAGACATATTAGTGTCTAAAACAGATGATATTGATTGTATAAAGTAGGAATTAATCTAGGTAGGGGTACAGTCTGTCATATTGTCTGTTTTTGGAGAGGGAGTGGTGATCTTGCCAGGGTAGAGTAGTTTATTTAGTGATAACCAAAAAGTTTTGGGTTTTTTGATGTTTGTTTTGTAGGTTGGTATAGTATGTTTGCTTGTCCTGTTTGACATGAAGTTTTGCAAGGTTTCCAAGATGTCAGAGTTGCTGGAAGACATTTTAAGTTCTATTTTTATACCAATTTTTCCAGGCTTTGTCTTTTTTTTTTAATCATGAGTTTTTTGATTCTTTTGTTAGCCATTGTGTGGGGTTGGACTTTGCTCTCTTATTATGTACTGGTGCTAGATTATTTAAGGTCTGTAAGAATGTTATTAAAGTGTTCTACAGCAGTATCTAGTAGCATTGTTCCAAGTAGTCTCAGTTGCATTGTTTTAGTGTTTCTTTGAAAATTTTTGCTGAAACTAGTTGCATTTCATATTTGATTATAGCTGATGCTTATCTAGGCTATGGTGAGTTTTAACAGCATATGTTGGTATGTGGTCACTTATGCTATCTGAGAGGTTGCCTGCTTTTGTCAGGTTTGTCTGGTTTGTTTGTAAGAATCTAGTCCAATATTGAGTGTCTCCCTAAAGTTTTGTTGATTCTAGTGGATGAGGTTATTAATTGTTTGAAGTTGTATAAGTTTATGGATTCAATGGAGGTAGTGGAATTTGGGTTGCTCTCCAAATATTAAAGTTGTGTGGTTAATTTGTTGGGATATCTAGTACCGCATGTTTTCAGTAGTATCAATGTTTATTTCCTGGTGGTATCTAAATTATTGTTTTATATGTATATGTGGGTCTACTTTGCTTACCCAAAAAAACACATTGCCAACATTCACTTTACCATGACTAATACACAGACAAACCAAAAGACCAATATCTGGAACACCGACATTCCGACCCGAGGTAAGTTACTGCTTGGCTATCCTGCTGAACGTTATTCCTTATCTCCATCGTAGTGCGATCGCGGAGTTGGTATATTTAGTTAGTGGGGTGTGGGGGGCTAAGCCCCCCACATGAGTTGGGTTAGTTTTTTTTTTTTTTTTTCGTGATGGCCAAGTGGTTACTTACCTTTGGTTGGAATGTCGGTGTTCTGGTTTGTCAGTGTATTCATCTCGAAGTGAATGTCGGTGATGTGTTTTTTTTGGGTAAGTGAAGTAGATCCATATATATATATATATATATATATATATATATATATATATTTTTTTTTTTTCCTATTGCTGATTTTAGGAGTATTATTAGAAGTTCAGCGTTGTTAAATTTGGGTATTTCTTGTGGGAGTAAGGACATGCTTAGGGAATTTTTAAAGATTTCTACAGTACCTGCACATTGGTTTTTTCTGTCATGCCTGAGTAAATTGTATCCTGTGGGCATGATCTCATTATCCTTTTTATTTATTTTTTAACCAGGTTTCGGTAGCTATGACTACATAAAGACTGTATGTGGCAAGGTAGACATGTATAAACAAAATGAAAAAGCCAGCACTCAGAGGCAAACAATGTTTATTCCTTCCCTTCTTTCAGACCAGTTTCGGTATCAAACCTTCTTCAGTGATGAAACATTCATAATTCAGGAACAGTTTTGATGCATATTGTGTATCCCCAATTATGACATCACTTCCCCCATTTATCTATTTAAGCTTCCAAATACATATAAAGCATTAAACAAAATAAACAATGTACTTATGATATCAGATGTTAAGCCATACTTCCATTAATAACCTGTTATTACATATAGAGTTACCAATAAGAGTCCTTAACAAAAAGAACCTCATAATTTGTCATTAAGTCTTGGATGAAATAGAGCGCCCAACTTAATAATCCATTTTCTTTCCTTTTGAGTTAATCTAGCGTGCCAACCCTGTTTTGTTGATCTGTTTCCCTTTACCTGGTCAATGATGACAAATCCAAAAGTGGCAGTTTTGTGTAACTGAAAATGTCTATACAATGCATTGGTCATTTTTTAAGACTTAAATCACTCAGATGTCCTGAAATACGACTCCTTAATTGTCTAAAAGTCTGCCCCACATAAAAGGTAGAACATTGGCATGTAGCCAAATAGACTACCCAGTCAGAGCTGCAATTCCCAAAAAAATGGAATGTCAAAAATTTGACCAGTATTTTTACTGCTGAAAGATGTGGTTTTGAACATATGTTTATACAAACTACAATGTCCACAAGGATGTGAGCCAACAAGCCTATCTCGTATTAGGGTAAGTTGATGTTGGTTCACATAATCTAAAAATGTTTTCTTGTAATGAACAAAATAAGACGCAAGTGTTCTTCCTCTTCTAAAAGAGAATTGGCATCTAGTAGGCAGACATTGATCCAGATCTGCATTAGCCCGGAGAATGTTCCAATGTTTATTGACTACATCCTGTAATAGGTGTATATTACTACCAAATGTTGTAACTAACCTCATGGCCCCGATCTATACTTTTGTGTTTTAACTTTGTACTCCAATAAACTGGATCTCTCACAACTGGCCGCCCAATCACTGGCCCTTTGTACTACTGATCTCTTATAACCCCTATTAAATCTACCCTCAAGGTCATGCCTAGCATTCTGAAATTCCATGTCTGCAGAACTTATTCTCCTAATTCTCATGAACTGAGATTTAGGAATGTTGTTGATGGTGTGTGTGGGGTGTAAACTAGTTGCATATAATAAATGATTATATTGTGGGTATTTCCTATATACTGACGTTTTAAGTGTACCATCCCCCTGTCTCAGTATATTAACATCTAGGAAATTGATCTCATTACTGTGATAATTGACAGTAAATTCAATCCCCCACCAATTACCATTAAGGTATTCCAGAAATTCTAACAAATAGTCCACACCCCCCACACCAAGCCAACCAACAATCATCTAAAAAACGTCTCCATATATCCATCTTTGAAAGGTAAATGATGTGCATCACATCATGTATAATCTGATCTTCCACATACCCCATTAAGAGGTTAGCATAAATTGGGGCAAATGAGGCCCCCATAGCTGTTCCTTGTTGTTGCCAGTAACATAACCCCCTAAAATAGAAAACGTTTTTTGTCAGTACATGTTCTGCCAAACATGTAAGAAGAGTGTTGAATCCTGGTGCATATAGATTGGCTTTATTGAGCCAATACTCTAAGGCAAGTAATCCCGCCCAATGGGGGATGCTGGTATATAGGGATTTAACATCAAGTATACACATGAGCCAGTTGGGTTCCAATTGAGAGTCAGAAATAATTTGTAAAAACTCTGTAGTATCCTTGATCCTTGCTTTGACACCTGACAATAATGGTTTTAAATGTGTCAAAAAAGCAGAAATATGTTCAGTTAAATACCCTTGTCTTGAAACAATTGGTCTTCCTGGGGGTCTTCTTAAAGTTTTGTGAATTTTGGGAAAAAGACAAAGGTACTGTCTGGTTGGATCCTGAACCATGAGTTGTTCTTTTGTCTTCACATCAGTAATTCCTTCTTCCACTGCTTGATTCAAAAATGAATCAATTTCAGCCTTAAATTTAGGTTTGGGGTCTGTGGACATTCTAATATAATTCTGAGGGTTGGACAATTGTTCATTTTCTTCATTCCAGTAGTAACTGGCATCCATTATGACCACAGCCCCACCTTTAACGGCCAGAAGAATGATTATATCAGAATTAGAATATAGATTTTTCAAAGCTTGCTGTTCCCCTTTCAAAAGATTGTCTGAAACCCATAGCGGAACTAAAATTAAAGTGTAAATCCCTTAAAACGGCTTCCTGAAAAATACCCACATATTTGTTCATTGGTGGCATAAATGTAGATTTGTGAAACCAAAATTCAGTTAATCTTTCAGAATTATTAGATGTACCAAAAAACAATTTTAAGTTCAAAACTCTACAAAACGCAAAAAGATCTGAAACAAAGGTATGGTCATCTACCAAATAACTAGGAACAAATCCTAGACCTTTATTAAGTAGGCTTTTTTCATCCTTTGATAAAACATAATTAGAAATGTTATGTACATTATAAAATTGAATCCCTACTTCATCATTGACTATCATAGGTTTTCCAAGGCTGCCACTTTTGTGCTCATGTCCACCCCTGCGGGTTTGTCTCCTAAAGGGCCCTCCTGAATTTGTACTTTTTTCCGAGTCAGGAGAATCACTAATATAAATTCCTTCCGTATGAGTCATGGATGATTCTTCCCCTGAGGTACTGAGGCCCTGTGTGGATTTTTTAAGTATAGATCTTGGTTTCTTCTTTCTGATATTGGATCTACCCTTGTTATCAATAAATCTAACTCCCCTCTGGGACTCAAAGGGCTTGCCTCTCTCATAGTCTTCCACATATCTATGAAATTTATGTAACTTCTTTTCTTTCAATCCATTCTCAAAATTGAGAAGATTCTCTAGATAATTTTTCCAGGCCCTGAACAAGAGACAGCATGCCCTCATATTTTTTCATATTCTCACATGTCTCTGTCACATCCTTCATATTTTGTTCAATAGTCCTTTGATAAAAGGACATTAATATGTCCACAAAAGCCATAGTGGCTTTTTGTTGTACCTTATGCCAATCCTCCATCAATAGGTCATCTGGTTTGCCAACCAAGGGTTGAATTTTAAGCCTTAAACCACATGCAGTAATACCTTTACACTTATATGCCCTGAATAATTTCAGGTGCCATATATTGGTTCTTAAGATTTTCATCTCTTTGTTTAGTTGATAAAATAGCAAGTTGCAGCAGTCATGAGAATCTCCTACTTTCTCACATAGGACTCCATCCATATTGGTCCCAATACCAAAAACTTTTATATCATCTTGATCTGCACAGAGACCCTGCAGAATCATTTGGAGATCCATGACCATAAGCCCTAAACTTGACCTATGTAGTCAGGTGACCCTAATTGATAATATCCAAGGAAATGTAAAAAGAGAGTATGTAATACCTATTTGGTGCAGGGCCTGGAAAAATCCCCCAGATTCACTATTCAAGAACTTGGAGATATCTGTATGGGAAAGGCAACTTCCCACAGGTCCCCAAAAAGTTATTATTTGATCCAAAAGCAGAAGAACATGACCTCACCACTACCAAAAAACATATAACCACATGACTATTAATTTCCTTCAACGAATTAAACCAAAAAAAAGCATAAAATTAATTATTATTATTATGCACATTGAAAAGTGGAAAGGACACACATTCCCAATAGCAGGGGTAAAATAGTATGAAACATGAAAAGCTAAAAGTTATAACTAGTACGAAGATATTCCAACCACCAGTTGTTGTTATAACCAAAATGAGAAGTTAATAAACCCAAGATCCCAATAATTACTTCCTCATTAATTCAATAGAATAGTACACATCCTAATTGTCATATATAAATATAGTTGGAACAAACTTCACCTGGTGCTTATACAAATATTAGCATCCATAAACATATTGTCAGAAAGTGAACAATTAATAACATAAGAACATTTTAACTATTTGAACATTTATCAAACTGTTAAATACACTTTTTTAAAACAAATGTTCACTTAATTCCAACTGTTTGTACCTGTATGTGTGTGTGTATGTGTATATATATATATATATATATATATATATATATATATATATATATATATATATATGTTTGATCTAAGTATAAGCAACCAACAAAATCTAGTCTTAGTCACTGTTTCGCCATTAGTTGCATTATTTATATATATTTTACTTGACAATAAATGCAGTTATGAACCCCCCCCCCCTTTTTTTATGGTGTTCATCAAAATATACTTTCAAAAACCCATAAACAAAACATATACTTTGAGTCCATCCCTATTAACTGAGACTGATGCATGGTGTCAAAGCCATGGTCTCAAGCTAAATGCAAAAAAATGCATAGTAATCCCCTTTAGAAAAAACAGAGTATCCACAAACTACAACATGGGAGGTAATCCCCTGAAATCTGAAGAAGAAATAAGGGGTCTAGGGACCCAAGTAGATAGTCCGCTTTCCTTTGATAACCATGTTGCCAAAGTGGTTAGAAAATCCTTCTATGTGACCCATCTGATCACGAAAGGGTTCGCATCAAGATCTAAGGATGTAATGGTGCCCCTCTACTCTTCCCTCATCAGACCCATTATTGAGTACAATGCACCAATTGGAATGTACCTGTCTAGACATCTCCAGCAGCTGGAGAGACCACAAAGGTACCTAACCAAGAGGATTGCTGGCCTCAAACAGTTGCCCTATGCAGCACGATTGAAAAAGCTAAGACTGTTCTCTGTTGTATACCGCTTTCTCAGAGTCGATCTCTGTCTAATGTACAGAGCCATGTCCAACCCAGAATTGTTGAACATGCTCCATCTTAGCAAAACCAAATCTACTCGAGCTACACGCTCTAGGGATATAAACCTCAACACAACAATGAATAGAACATGCTGGAGGGATAGATTCCCTTCACAGAGACTTTCCTTGCTATGGAACAGGGTCCCGATCTACATAAGACAGAGCCCCTCGCTATCACTCTTCAAGAGGAACCTTGATGAGTGGATGGGTAACTAAGTTCACACCGGGGATCACACCAACAGCACTACTAGATAGGGGTCAAGGGTACTAGCTGCTAGTACAAGGGTCTAGGGAACTACTAAAGGAGCGGTGAATACCGCCCAACGTGGCTGGGCTAATATATGCCTTCGGGCAGATAGCCCAGTACCAACCTATGAACCTATAACAATGTGCATATGCCCTACCAATACTCGATAAGACTGTTGTAAATTGCCATAATGTCAAAAGACAAACCATAATGAACATAAAACTATATATGATAAACAGCATCAAATATTCCCCACAGTTCAACCTTCAGGGTTATATTATAGATTCACTCCAAAACTAAATTTAGTACAGAGTATTAAAATAATTGCCGAAGTTCTTCATTAAAAAGATGGCGATTGTATCTCTTTACACCAAAAAAGTCATAAATATCGAATGGCCAAAACCCGTTCTTTGGGTACCTTGCAGTGTTCAAATAATGTCCACATCTTTTAAAAAGAAAAAAAATGTTTGTTTCTTTAGAGGATGAGGACTGCTGTTATGGTGGACTTCTAAAAATGAATGCAAGCAGTGGAAGACATTTAAATGTATAGACGGGGATTTTAAAAGGAAGCTTGGAGTAGGTTCAAAGTGATATTTGGTGACATGTAGTTTCAGATAGGTGTGTGTCAGAACTTTTTCCCCCTTCTTTTAATGGCTTGTAAACAGCAGACATTGCTTTTGCGTGTTAAGGCATCCTAACTCCCAGTTGGGTACAGTGCCTGTTTTTTGCACATGGCATGCTGAATGCCACCTTGAGTTCTGACTCTGAAAGATGACTGATTTCCACACTGAAGAGTCGACTTGCTATGCAAGTGAGAGGCTGTCCAGTAACAGGAGAGGCTGCTATTGTCCATACTGAATTCTGGTAGACCCGAGTGCATTCTCTTCCCATGTGGGATTTATCAGAGATCATTCAGTGCATCATATATTTGATCTTTTTTCAAGTGTAAAGCATTGATGTGGGTAGAGCGGAGACTCTTGCTTTTTAGAGCTCGCGTTCTTCTTTCCTTCCTTCCTCCTTTTTTTAAACAGCACTTTTAAATGCACTGTCAGTCTAATTAACCATGTGGAAAAATAGTTGTAGGGTTATTTTAAGCAGCACCATTCTTGTAACTCCCACATGAAGTTTTTGATAGCCAGCTTAATTCTATTCCTGTCTTGTTATTTTGGACACACCATGTTGTTAGCAGCTATCTCTTGCTTAATTGTAGTGTTCTGACATTTCATAATGCTAAATTACTTCATTTCACTGATTTATTTGCAAAGAAACCTTACCAGTCTAACCATGCTGGTCACATGTTTAAGCAAAAGCTCTGTGAGCTCTAAAAGAAAGAGTTAGGAAACAACAGATCCTTTAGCTATTAAATGGTGCTTTGGCATCTGAAACTTTTTGTTGTGGGCTTTCTGATGTATCATGTTGCACCATACTCTTGTCTTTTCCCTTGAAATGAGGAATCTCTCTTACATTTTAGTCTGTGGTTTACAGAATTTTGAGTCCAAATTGTCTGTGGAGTTTAGGAAAGTAAAGTAAACAAGTGGTGTTTAAGCACATGTCAGTAGTGCATCAGGTAGCACTGTTAGACCAGGAGGCTGTGTGTTCTATTCCTATGCCAGGTGTTTGGATTGTTGATACTGCAGTGCAGCTTTAGGGGTGTGCTGCAATCATGTCATTGTCATCCTTTGAGATGCTAAAATGAGGTCCCATCTGCTTGAGTTGGTGGTAGCTCAGGTGATTGTGAAAGATCCCATGGCATCTATCGAAAAGAGTAACGGAAATTAAATTTCCCTTAGTAGAAATACTATCTCAGGTCTCACCTGGAAAGAGACCACTAGCCTAGTTGGGACTAACCTGGTCAACAAAGGATAAATAAAACTTAAAACATATGTAGAAGGGAAATGTCTGCAGAGAAGACCAGTGAAGAAATTGGTGTAATTAATTAATTGTAATCAGGCTTGGGCAGAACAGCAGTAGGAGAAGCTGTAGAGAAATGGGGTGGATGGTGTTTGTAGGCAGTGCAGTGAGCTTTATTTTATTTTTATTGTATTTTTTTGTATTTTTTTATTTTATAATGTTTTTAACAGGGTTGGTGCATAGGTTGAGAACCTTTACAGGCACAACCTGGCCTTGTGGCAAAATCATATATGACGACCCAACACTTGATCAGTAATCAAGAAGCTTCAATCCAAACCACTGGCACCTGTGGGGGGATGTTCACTGGGAGGATAAGCAGTACACACACAGTATTTCAAGATGCAGCTCTCAGCATCAAGTGCAATAACCCTTAAGAGCATAGCCACTCCAGGGCTGGTTTCTCCCTCCTCTTCCAGATCCCTAATAAGACTCGCCACTGGCACAGCTATAGAGTTGAGATCTCAGCTGAGTGACCAAGCCAAGACCACTAGCACCCTCTCTGTCCAACCAGTGCTTTGTGGACCTGCCCAAATAGCTGATGCATGCACTCTGAGGTTTGATTTACACACACACACACACACACACACACACACACACACACACACACACACACACACAGGAAAGGCTGGCACAGGTTTACTAGCTATGCCAGTTACCACTACCACCAATAACTCCTTATCAGCTACTTTAGGGTCCTTAACAAAGGGTGTCCAATTTTACTATGCAATATTAATACTAATACAAATAGTAGTTTAACCAAGAGCAAGGCTATTAGGAGTGGCCCACATAGGGTCACCAAATAAATATACAAGTACTCTCAGAAAACTTGAATATCTTCACACAGATCAGCCACAATGAAAGATTTAAATGTATTTAAGCAGTAACCGACGACGTGGTGTGGTATATTGAAGATTTACCCACGGTTGGTGTGGTTTAATCACGAGGCAAAGCCCGAGTGATTAAATAAAGCCAACCGTGGGTAAATTTCAATATACTACAATCACGGAGTCAGTTATTGCTATTATACAACGACATTATTTAAGAAAAAAAACTTTTCTTAAATAGTGTCTTTTTATAATGGCTCATTACTGTTCTTCCACTGGTTGTGGTACACTGCTTCCTTGTTTTGATGTACTGAGCATGCATATGGGACTTGCGTCCCATGCATACCCAGTACATCAATGCTTTGAAACGGAAGCAGCAGAGAAAGAAAGTCTCCGTTTTTTTCTTTTTTTTCTTTTTTGTTAAAAAAAAATTATTTTAGCACTTTATACCAACGGAAAAAAGTCCGAGCGACCTGATCTTTTTCCGTTGGTATATTGTTGGATTTACAACGGGCATGCTGGCCAATCAGCGTGCACATTTTGGAATATTATTGGGGGGGTCATTGTATAATTAATAAGAGAACAAGAAAATACTAAGTATATATTCACAGTGACATCAGAGTTCAAAATCACAGGAAATATTTAAAATAACATTGCAGTACAGGTTCACACAAAGAAAAATATATCTGAACTAAAGCTTCACTCTATTCCTGACTGTATCTAAGAGAATTAGTATACCATAAAAACTTACTAATAGAGCAAGGCAGATGTGTGATGAATGGTTCTTGTTGTTGTCAGGTCCACGACATAATGCAGAATGCTCTGTATTACTCTGAGACTTCTCAAAATAATATCTGAAGTATTACTGCTGGGATGGCTGCAGAATGACAACATTTCCTGGTCATCTGACTTATAATTCCCAGGCAAAATCCCCATTGCTGAAGCTGGCAGTATTTCGCATCTGCCTGTAAAAATACTCTTACAAGGGCTTTTGCTCAGATCTTTGGTAGATGCTTGAAGTCCTAAAACGATTGGATTCCTTTATGCATCCAAAGTAGCAATTAGTTCAGCTCAAAGACAATGCAGAAAGCTTCCAATACAGACTTTGTGTCTCTGGCTTCATTGAAACATCTTTATGGCCTAGCCTATAAAATGATTTAATTTCAGATATTTTCTAAAGTTTGAACTGAGGTTAACCCTCCAGTTTCCTCTGTTAAAACACATATATTTAAACAGTTTCAGTAGTGCATGTACATTTCTGTTCTGTTCCAGTAGGCACACTGTTGATACATTTTAAGTACAAACACTTTAGAAATACCTTATCAACACAAACCTCTGTACAGAGCAGTTTGATATAGTCATGACATGTTGTTCTAACACATATGTAACACAAGAATCTTAGGTAAATTAGCTTGATATTCACAAATGACATACAATTATTTACAAAATTCCAGCTAGCTGTGCTGACAACACCTCCTTTGTCACACTGTACATTAAAGATAATTCTTTTACATTTCTTTGTTCTTACGTTGATACATACTCAGGATGCATTAATAGTAAATCTTGTGGCATTGCTTGCATTAACACTGTTAAATATGTATAGCTTGAATTTAACATTGGTACTTCATTTTAGCATAAGCAGAACTTTACACAGGTAAGAACATTTGAAATAACATGCATTATACATAGAGAATGACTAAAGTTAAAATAGTTCCTGAAGATTGTATTGGTGTGCTCCTCATATGACGTGGTCTAAGGTAAACTTGGTGCGAATTAGATGGTGGAAAAGGCTGTGAGTAGCTGGTGAAATAGTGAAGGCATATTTAGAATAAGAATGAAAGAGTTGAAGGGTAGATGTAGTTACATACTTCAGCCTCTTAACGCAAGAAATCTGGACAAAACCTAAAATAATGTGGGGGGGGGGCAAAGGCTCCAAATTAGGGACAGATTTTAAATATTGCTCTTATAAACTTAGAAACCTGCTACAATAAAATGGTTTGTTTGTTAGAATGAGCTGTCTGAAACTCAAATATATGTCATTATTTTGTGAGTTAAATCCTCCATTATTTGCCATAAAAACAAAATTTATCAGGACAAACCAAAAATATGAGACAATCTGGACATTTGAGAGGTATGATATAGAAGGAAAACTGATTTTATTTTGAGGATCATGCTAATAACTTTGTCAGCACATATGTAACAATAGACTTAAGGCTGAGAGAAATAGTGTATTGCTTTTAATATATAGGTTCCGAGCAAGTGCAGTTATTTTTTTATGCAAATCATTTTTGAGGAAGTTTCATCTTCTTTGAGGTTTTGCTTTGTATTTTATAAGGTAACTTGTTCCAGATTGCTGGTACAAATCTGAAAACAAAGCCTTTTCCACTAATGCTATGAATGTAAATTGGTTTGAAGAGTACCCTGAACTCTGGGAGATGATTAATCTGAAATTAAGTGAATGTGGCAATGACAGCAAGCCCAAATAAAACTGCTGGAGAGGCTGGAATGTAGGAATTGCAGGCTATAACATCTTCATTAAAGGTAAAAGGGGCCGGTAATGGAGGAGGGTTGGCAATTTAAGACCTGGGTAGAATGACATTATGGAAGCAAAGAAAGTGGAAAGTAAAATTGTGATAGAAGAAAAGGAATGTAGTAATACGCACCTAGGAATGGCAGTAAAGGGAAGAACAAGTAAAGCAATGAATAGATTCTACATACAAGTTCCCTAATGCATCCAGGATGGAAGATGATCTGATCAAGTACCAAAGAGGGTAGTGATGTCACTATATTAGAAATAGACTGGAGCATTCAGAAGCGATTGTTGGGTGGGGAAGACAATATGGTTGATTTTAGAGTGGATTTTGATAGAAACTGAAAGTAATAAACAGAGGATATCAAAGTTAGTGTTTACAGAAATGAGTGGAAATAGTCGAGGTACTAGACCAATGGCATGCCATAGTGCTGGTAACGGTTAGGGAAAAATAATTGTAGAGGCAAGTTAGAACTAATTGCTATTTTGCAGGGAAGGCAATATGACTTTAAAAAGGAAAGCACCAAGGTCAAAGCAAAAGGCCCACTTAATGTGGAAAAGGAAATGGAGGGGTACAAAGAGAGTCTCATGTCATCATGCCTGTACAAGACTAAGAAAATAAAAGGCAGAAATGGGGATGGGAACTGGCAAGTACATTAAAGAAGGGGGGGGGGTCTTTGCTTAGTGTGGGGGTGGGGCTGGAAGGAACAGGGAAGAAAAAAGGTAAGCTAGTACATGAGGACAATGTGTGTTACAAGGATGCATATGAGTAGGTCAGGAATCTGAATGGTGTTTTCCTTTTTTCACTCCTTTTCCATGCTAAATACATTCTTGTGTTGTAAGGTAGCTGAAACAGTAAGGTAGCTGAAACAGTACTGAGAAAAGTTGGAAGGACAAATGTATTGGTCTGGAAAGACAAATTTATAGATCTGAGAAAAGTAGAAATGCAGGTAAAAACATTCTTTAAGGATAGTGTGTTTGAAACAGAAAGGATACCTTCATGATTTGTTAAATGGTGGTTGTGGTTCTGGTGAAACCTCTCAAGACAGTTAATAGCAAGTTACTAGGCTACTGGCCCTGAGGCCCTTATAAGCCTAGCCAATAAATTAGCCCATGTTCCCACAAGTCAGTACCCAATGCCCCTGTCTAGCTGGGACACAGCTGCTGCATGTGCTTTGCGAGGCATATGCCGAAAGGCGAGTTATACTCAATGATGGGCCTGATAAGGGAGGAATACAAGGAAGTTATGACTTCTTGTTCCTGGAAGAGAGACCCTTACTAATGAGGTGAGCCATGTAGAAAGTTCTCTGTACAGTGGAGGCAACATGGTGGTCAAAAGTTTGATTGCTGTCAACTTAGGTGTCCAGGTCCCTCACAGCTGCTTGTGTGCTTAGTATGTTGTTATTAATGTGATAATTTATGGAGACATCACTCTCCCCAAAGAGGATGATGATGCATTTTTTGGGGTTTAGTTTGAGGCTTTGCTTCTGGCACCAGTCATTTGTCTGGGTGAGTCCCTCTTGTAGTATGTCTACATCACTAGGGGAGTTGATTACAGTGCCCAGCTTGCAGTCATCTACAAACTTAGTCAGCAATAAACCTCTGGTTTTGGCTTGCATCTTGGAGAAGTGTATCCCAAACAGCAGGAGTCCCAAGACAGATCCTTAGGCTACACCGCTTGTTATGGGTCTACTTGAGGTAGCTTCCCCTATTTTGACTGATTCTATCAGTGAGCCAGTTAGCTATCCATCTGGTCACATATGGCTTTACACCAAGCTGGGATAGTTCATCTATTATGCCCGTGTGGGGAATAGTGAGAAGGCCTTGGCCAAGTCAAGGTAGGTGCAATGCACAGTCTTCCCCTTGTCTATGGCTTTGGTGATTTAACTCAAAGAATTTAACAGGCATGATCTCCCCTTGCCAATCCCAAACTGTGTGGGATCAAGCATTTAGAGGGTGCTGATGTTCTTGTTTAATGTGGTCCATGATAATGCATTCCATGGCCTTTGCAAATCAAGCTAGTTAGGCTGATGGGTTTGTAATAGCCTGGATCGGTGGATGCTCCACCTTTTTGCACAGAGATGACTGTGGGCCTTCCTCCACTTGGCTGAGATGAAACTAGTACTCAGACTTGGGCTGAATAGGGTGCCTAATGGTGCTGCTGTGAGTTCCTGCCTGGGTTGATGCAGGATGCAGCCTGGTATGTTATCGGGTCCCATGGAAGCTGTGTTTTTAGGCTTTGAGAGGCCATTGATTAGTAGATTGAGAGATGGGACTGGAGATGAGCTGTGGTCATACCTCTGTACAAGGAGCAGAACTGGTAACTTTAGGCCTGTCAACTTAATTGTTAGTAAGCTTGTGAAAAGGAATCTAGAAGCAAGATTTAACCAACTTTATGGAAGATGACATCCTGCTTGTGGAAACTGGAATAGATTCATGGCCAGGACATCTCAACAGACTAACATGATATTTTATGTTTGGGTGGTAAGGGGACATGGATAGAAGCAAATTAATAAACTTGGTCTGTCAGGAGTGTAACAAAGTCTGTTTCTGTATCGCAAAGGAAACTGGTGGATAAGCTGAAAGGGAGATTTTGGAGGCAGACAAACTGTTCAAATGACTGTGGAATTTGGAGGAATATGTGATAGAATGTGTAGTGGAAGGGATGAATTGCCACAAAATCAGGCATTAGGGTGGTGCACTGTAGGGGTTAATCTTGGGACCAGCAGTCTTCAGCTGTTAAGTGTATATGCTTAGCTTCTCACACATTTGAAGTAGGAAGAGAATAAACATTTTTGTGGCTGGCAAAATGGAGGTGGGTAGTCCTAGATTATGAGGAAGTAAGCATCTTTAAGGATGTGAATAGGGTTGGGCAGGAAGATGACAATTTAGGATTAGTTTAGGTAAGCTTTTTTTTTTCCCCTTTTGTAGCACCCTTTGCTGACCATCAGCTGCTTTACTCTGCTCTCCTACTGGCCTATTTGTTTCTCTTGTAGTCGCCAAGAGTAAGGCTGAAGATTTTCAGAGTGACTTATGGTAATACTCCAAATTGAAGCGACACAATGGTTAGGTCTGAATGCCATCCATGTTCACTTTATGAGTGGATGGACTCTGAGATGTGACTGTCTCACCTTCATGGTTGTGTCTGTGCTTGTCAGATCATAGGGTTCAGGGACATGCAGTGGGACACTCTCTGCAGTTGCACATCATCTTTTCTGCAGTCCACTGCTACTTGCAAACTGTTGTGCATACTGCTCTTCAGTGTATAACAGCAGCATGGCAGTTGCACACAACCTCATCACATCACTTATCCCTTCACCTTGAGAGTGTTGAGTGGTGATCACCACTTCATTCCTTGTTGGCTCCTCAGCACCGGGGCCACTAACCGAACCTTAGTCACATTGCTCATACATGGGATTCTATCCCTGTACACCACAGATCCAACTTAAGGTTCAGTCTAGATAAGATCAGGGTGATGCACTTTGAAAAGGACAAGCTGGAAAGGATGAAATTATGGACCACAGGACAGTGAAAGGAATTTGTGTTTAATCTTTGCAGATGTGATCCACAAAGAGCAGTGCAAAACTGTAATGGCAAAAGCCAGTGTGACGCTGGAATGCATCATGCAAGGCCTTTACTCAGAGGCAGTACTCAAAGCTGTAGTGTAACCACTGCTGGAGTATTGTGTCCAGTTTTGTAGACCCTTCAGAGTGGGAGAGGTGCATGTCTAAAGTGCAGAGTGATGTCATGATAGAAGTAAGGAAGTGAGTGAAGAAACTGCAAGGTATAAAAAGGTGTTCACATTCTTCCTTCCGTCTATCAATTTCTCTTTCCTGGCTTTCTCTAAATATACAGTAGGTCTGTTTTTCTTTCACTTCATATTGCAATTCATGTTCACATTTACAAACCTTATAGAGCAGATAAATAAATTGTTTATATAGCATATCATCTAAGCAACATTACATAAATTATTAAATTCCTGCCTTCTCTTAAACGGCATTCCTCCTCTAAACCAAGGATGGACAAGGTTTTTTCCAGTATTCAAAAACCTGGAGGGGTAAGGGGGACAGGTGCAGACCACCCCCTGATAAAGCACCTTGGCTTAGTGTGTATATTCACCCAAGCCAGCAAATAATGTACCCCTTTTGAGTGACACCAAAAACTAAGCCAATTATTTGTCAGTTATCTTCTGTTAGTACTGTGACATCATCTTTAGAGGATGTAGAATGTTGCTCAATCCCAGGCTGATACAGGTCTGGAAGGCATAGTCCGAGAGCTGTATCATGTCTCTCTTCGTATAGTCCAGGGAGGTACATCTCTGGTCATTTGCACTCACATGGACTATGACAGAGTCATACTGGTACTTGTGGTGCAAGGACCCAAGTGCACATGTGATCTGTCAGATCCTGGCCCCTGTCAGGCAGGTAGCTGTCTATGACCGTATCCTTGCTAGCCTGGTGAGTGGGATGTGTGTCTCCCAATAGAGACGCCTATGACTATAGTATTATTTTGTGTGGTGGCTTGCCTTATGGGCTTAGAGGTTCAGACACCCTGTGATGGGGTATATGTGTTATGGAGTGTATTGTCTTAAGCAAAGTGCTCTAAAGGTTGCTGAGTATACTTGTTCTGTGTGTGATGTTTGAGAGGGCTTTAAAGTTTTGTAAGGTTACATTTAAGATCCTCAGTATATGTGGATCTGAGTGTCAGAGCCATACTGTGTCATGTGTCTTTCACTAACTGCCTGCTTGGTGGTGGTTGTTTTGGTAAGTGACAGCCTTGCCTCCAGTGACATTATGTAACCATATCTCTCGCATACCATATCAGTCTGGTTTAGAATTAGGTGGTTGTCAGTAAGCATGACATAAGTGCTGTGTTACACCCAAATCAATGAAGCAGGCTGCAGAGATAGCAGGAAAGTGCAAATCTATGGTTCTAGAGCCTTAATTTGTACTTTGGTCACTAGTAGATGGTATAAAGAGGGAGTTAACCACTGGCTACTAGTTTGTTGCTTGTACTTGCCAGGCTACACTCCTCAATGTGAAAGCCAATTTTTCTTTGGGCAACTAGATACTGGGGAGATTTTTTGAGGTAGTCCGTTTATAGGGAAAATTTTAATTCTACATGCTTGTAACTATGCAGGGCAGTGTGAGGTACCTCTGCTCTATGAGCAGCAACATGCAAACCCGTTGACTTTATAGTAGCATAGATAAGTGCTAAACTTAACAAAATGGTCCTCTAGCTAGTCGTCAAATTGCACAAAAGCCTGATCAAAGTGATTATTAGCTGTGAGATGGATCGGGCTACATCCCCTTATACTGGAATGCAGGCTTAATCCCTCTCAATGTAGAATCCTTTTAGCATGGCCAAAACTGCAGGAATGCAACAGTTAAGTACTAGCAGTAAGTACAAAGTAGCAAATTGCACAGTAGCACTGCTGGGAAGGCTTTTCAAAAGTGCAGATCTCAGCAATCGACAATTAGTACATTATTACGGCATTTTAAAATGATTGAAATTGCAAAAACTGGCAAATCAGAAATGTAGTAGTAGCAGCATTCTGTTAAAGTGATTTATTTTACTGTTTTGTACTTTATCTGCCAAGTAAGTCGCAGGATGAATTTAGGACCCCCTTGAGTATGGTGAACATACTTCTCAACTGTACAGATTTTTGCCTCATATTTTTGGTCCGTTTTTTTTTTTTTTTTTTAATGTGGTTTTCTAGCAAATTGGTGGAAGATCATTAGACTGAAGTTGGAAAATAATGACAGATGTTTGAGTTTCAGACTTCATACCCTTCAGAAAATTCATACTAATGCAAAACCTGTTATTCTATCAACTTTCTAAGTCTGTAAGAACAATATTTAAAAATTGTCCTTATTTGGGGGCCTTTGTCCCAGTTTTATTTATGGCTTTGTCCAGTTTTCTTGCTCTAAGAGGTTGAGAGGTATGGTGGTGAATATGACAAGCAGAGGTGAACTATGTGAAAATGAGCTTAGTGTTGTGCAAATATGCTGACTTTTTATAGCAGCACTGAAAGCTGCAAAAATAAATAAATTTATCCTTTGGCCAATCTCCAAATAGCCGTAAAGGCTGGTGATTTCCAATTTAGAGACAGATCGGGCTACCTCTCACAGTTTGTGTGGTGAAGTGTTAAATTAACTGCTTAGGAAACTGATTGCATACATTCTGTCATGTTGCATGTTGATTTTCAAATACAAAATTGCATATGAAGTTGAAAATAAATGCAAATAAGTTTCATCTTTCATTTAAAAATGATACAAATGCAGCCATCAAGTTATTGGTTCCAGAACTGGAAATTGTGGATCCAGAATTCACTTCACTCCTGATGTTGCGTGGAACCTGAGAAACTTGAAATGATTAGGGTTTTTTCCAACAGTTTATAATACTTCCCCCACTCTGCTGACATTTGGTGGTCTGACTTATCCCTGCATCCCAATTTATTCCTCCTGGGTGCACTTACAGGTTCTTTTTTGACAGTCCTGTACCTAGCCCTTCACCAGGCAGCTCATCCAACTAGTTGGGAATCCTGCCTTATGGTAGAAGTCATACAGCTGGGGAGCTAAGACCCTGTATGTAACAGTGGATTGCTAGTGGGAGTATTCATGTAGAAGATAGGTAGATTCCCTAACAGATGTGTGCCTCCTACCACGCATAAAACATCTTGTCCCTCTCCGTCAGGCTACAGTTAGTCTGTGAGGCTCCTAGTCTCCACATGGGAGAAAACAACAGATCTTTAAAGTGATTTTTGTATGCAAAGGTAGTAAAATTGATCATTCCCTGTTTTTAGAAGAGTTCATAAGAGTGTGAAATGTATATATTTTTTGTGAGTTAAAGTTTAAAATTAGCAAAAGTAGTATAAAATGAGCTGAGAGGGTTTTACTAAGCATGCATAAAATCTCAGTGGTAAGTACTGGGTGAGTTATGGTTGTAAACGCATTAAAGAATATTGTGCTATTAGTTAACTGTGTAGAAGTCATGGACACTGAATTTCTTTGCTAAAATTACACACGGTCCTGTGACCCCCCCCCCCCCGTTATTACCACATAAGATACCCTCATAACCATATTCCAGTAATGAGCCTAGATCAACCATTGAGCCTAATAACTGTGATATCTTTAGGAATCCCAGGCAGGTATGACAGGTGCAGGAGAGCACAGACATCTATGTATAAACATATGCTTAACGTTTGTACATTGACAGTTCCCTTCTATTCTGTTGTGCTGCTGTGCAGTCAGTGGGGCCCAGTATAGCACAGTGATGGTGAACGTTTTGGGTTCAGCGTGTCAGCAATTCAGAAAATGTCTAACTTGACTCTGCTTGTGTGTCAACCCCCCCCCCCCCAAAAAAAATAAATAAATAAAACAGCATGACTCTCAATATATCGGGGATAAATCTCAACAGAATTGGGGACAAATTTAGAAATGAGAAACATGGACAGTTTAAAACTACTAGTACTATTAATTTGAGACACTGACAGAAAAAATGAACGTGAATTAATATACATTTTCTGAAGTAAAATTAGTCTAATTATTGTCATTATTAAATGTAAAAAGTTGCCAGTTTTAACAGGGATTAAGAGGGACAGTTGAGAGGAATGTAAAACGCTCCTAGAAATGAAGACTACTTGCCCTATGCAGAAGTGTAACCACAATGAGAAAACAGTGTCAGCACTGCCCTTTGCAGACTCTATCAAGAAAGTATACTGAAATAGTCTTTGAGGTTAATAACTTCCTTACCTCTGCAGCAGTGCTGTTTGAACGGGCTCCTGGCACAAAATAATTCAATGCACTTCACACAAGCAACAAATACAAAAGCAGTTTCTTTGGTAACTCGGGTGTTGGTGAACACTGGTGTGTCACCCAAAATGTTGTGGCATGTCACCTTTGACATACTTGTCATAGTTTCGCCATCACTGATATAGCAACTGCTGGGCTACTGATGAAGGCAGGAATTAACCGGGCACTGGAGCATTATATGAAGATTTCCTCTGCACAATTGATGAAGATTGGGGTTCATCTGTGCAGCACTTTTATGGAGTGTCTATGAACCTCAATGCAAAGTGGTGGTGTATGAAATGCAGTGTTCAGAACTTGCACATCTCTGCATACTGTGAATTGCAGAACACAGTTCAAGTCACTAGCCCAGATTTAAATAAAAAGCACTTCTGTATCAAGCACCAAAGTCATGGTTTTCTTGTAGTTCTAAAAATTCTAGGTTGAGGACAGGAAACCAGCATATTTGCTCTATCCTTTGATTCAAAGGAAGTTAATTGTACACACAATATAAAAGGAGCTGAGAAAAAATTTTTTTTAAAGCTGAGGAAGACTACTGAAGGTTTAATTGGCAGATCTGCAGGTAAGACTGCTCAGTGAAAGTTGATTTTTTTCCCCATACTACTCACATTTGCCACCGCTATGTTCTTAAACCTTGTAGCTTTTGAGTTGCCTCCCCATGTAGATTTGAGTTCATGAATTCCCTTCCATTCTTATTTCATCTGCTTGTAGAATGAAAAAGCGAGCAATAATGCCTGATAAGGGTGTATGTTACTGGAGGAAATTATGCATGTTCAGGTGTGCTGTGATGCTGTCTATGTAAGCAGGGGACATTTATACCTTGGAAGGGTGTTATTTCCTCAGTAGTACACACCCTGGAGGGCATTATTACATTTAAAGAATGGGCTATTGTTTTTATGTTTCTTTTATTACTATATATTTTTTTATATATTTTTGATGTAAAATAGCTTCTTTGCCTAAAAATGTTTCAATCTTGGTGTAGCATATAAAAGTGTTGGAGGATGTACTTTATATGCAGAATACTAGTTATACAAATATTTAGTATTTACAAACAGATACATTGAAATATGTGCACAGACCCACCCACACATGCATAATTACAGCCAGTTTGAGTTAGTACACCGATATCTTATTGTGTGCAAATGACTGGAAATAAAGAAAAATCTTGGAATGTAAAGCAGTTCAACTGTCTCTCCCACCCATGCCTCTTTACTGTCCTTGATTTTATAACGTGTGCTGCTCTGTATGTAGAATGATGGATTTTACGGTAAACTAGTAAGCATTAAAGTTGGACAGTAATGCCAGGTGTTAGTTTCATATTTTTTATTATGGGAATGCTGCTGATGGACTGTTTGTTGTAGTCAAAAGACATTGCACTCTGTCTTTCTTTCTCCCCCTCCCTACACACACACACGCCTTGACCCTTGTACACACCTTTTTTTTTTTTTTTTTTTTTTTTTTTTTTTCTGTTTGATTTTCATGGCAGCTTAAGATGCTGCCTTGAAGTGGTGGGCATTACCTGTTCATTAATACACTGCTTGGAGAACATTCTGTAATATGAGATAATACTGGGTAGGTATTCCCATTAAACAGATTACATTTTGGTTACCCTTCCTTTCTTTTTTCATCCCACTAGTTGTGCACTATGGTATCTACAGGTTTAGCTACTTTTTCCAGCTTAGCTTTAAAATTATCTGGTCTAGTCCCTAGTACTGTCCTATAAAGGGAGTAGAAAATGTGAACTAGGTACAAAAAGATGCATTTGTTTGTTTGTGTCGTTTGGCTTTTAGGGGTTAGGGGTTGCCACAGCGGAACTCCGGTTCGCTAATGATTGGTAGTTGATTTTTACGTGCCGAGTTACCAGCCCTGACGCACGACCTTCAATGAAGGTATGCCCATGCAGAAGATGCTCTAGCTGAGAATCGAACCGGACAGCGTCTTACTGTGAGGCGACAATGCTACCGCAGCACCACCACCACTTACAAAAAGATGCATTTAATCTCTAGAAAATAGTTAAGAATCCACGAACTTGATATGCAGCAAGTAAAATAGGCTGCAGAAGAAGGTTGGGAGTTTGATTTAAGTGTTAAGTATGTGAAGCTGCTTGTTTGGCTTTGGGGGCTTCGACTGACAGAGAATGTGGGATCTGCAGAACTTTCATTATAAAATGTGGGAGTTAAAGATGTTAAAGGACAGATTAGTTGGATGTGAAAGGATAGAATGGGACTGGCAATAAGGAAGAGAGAACAAGCTTCATGTAGACAGTATGAGGTAGGAAAAACTGAGGAGAAAAACAGAGGACAGGAAAATTTGGGCATTGTTTGCCAGAGAATTAACGGGAAGTGTGTTGGCACAGAGTAAGGTAAAGGGAGAAGACGAGAGATGCAGCCATGAACGGGATGACCTAGAAAAGGAAACTAGGGTGGAAAAAGAGATGCAAAGAGTAGTGATAAGTGGGAGATAGAAGCAGTGATGGCCAAGCAGTGGCCAATACTGCAAGATGAGCAGAAAGGAAGTGGGTAGGGATGTGCACTTCAACTAGATGGCAGATGCAGAGGACAAAAAGGACAATAGTGGAGAGGTTGTTTACAAAGTGCACACGAGTGACAGGGAGAAGTTTACATACATCTTAAGAAAGGAGACCACCAGTACAAGCAGCAATAAATATTGAGAAGGATGGAATTGGAGATGAAAATGTTACAGATAGGAGAGGTGATGGGATAGGGCAGTTATCAAAGGAAAGCAAAGCCAGGGAATGAGTGAGTGAGAAATGAGGAACCAGATTCCCCAGAAAGCAATCTCTAATTTTGGATTGAGTGAAATATGAAAGGAGGTGACCAAAATGGTTACTGAAGAGGGTGAGGGGGGCATTTTTATGGTGTACTTAGACCAAGTAATCTGTCAGAGAAGGCTGACAGCAAGTGGCTAGCAGAAAGTTGCTGTGTGCAAGAGGGAGGGAAGAGGGGCTTAGGACTGCTAGAAGAAGCCAGGCTCTATTTTAGCCAAGATAGACATTGGTGCTTGGTGCTCAGTTAGGATACATTTTGATGACTGTACCTTTTTTAAAGTAAGACAAAGGGGAGAGGGTGGGTGACAGAAGTGGAAGAAGGGCTAGGTGTTGGGTAGCAAAAAGTGAAAAGAGATGTAGAGCATTGTAAAGTAGATTGTGGCATGGTGATCTTAATCTGCTGTACAAGGGGTCCAAGTAAAATGATAGAGGAGCTGTAAGCAGTAATGTAGGTGCAAGAAGCAGTGGGACATGGTGGTACATGCTACAGATGTTCAGAGATGACAGCAAAAGGAATGATGGTGTGAAGTAGCAGGCTACATAAAGGATGTTATCAGGTGGGTGGTCTGAGAGGAAGAAAAACGCCAAATTAGGAATGATACAAGGGTGCAATCAAATTTAGAAACAAAGTACCCTGGCAGTTAACATAGAGGAAGATGGGAGAAATGGTGGATTGATGTGCAGTCTACCATGTTCAAATAATGAAGTGGATAATTGGGTTGGATGAAAAGATAAGTACTCATAGTGGAGTTGAATCTGCCAGGAGCGACTGGGGGATTTCGAGCTTCAGATAGAGAGATGGTGGGAATGGGAATTAATTGAAGTCTTACAATATGAGATGTTCAACCAACTGGTGCAAGACCATATCAGAAAGAACATAATTTTGGGATTGGTCCTAACCAGTGCAGAGGAGGTCATGGATGTCCAAATTAACATGCAGTTGGCCACCAGTGAACATGTCATGGTGTGGTTTAGAATAAGGTAGAGGATAAAAAAGACAAAAGATAGTACAGGATTTTAGAAGAGTAGATTATGATGTGCTGGGGAAAGGTTGTCAAGGATGTGTTAGGAAACTGGGAGTAAATCAGGAGAGCAAAATAGCCGTAGGAATGATCCCAGTTTGGGGTGCTTAGAGCTATGGAAAAAAGTGTGATGAAAAAGCATGAATGAAAAGGCCAGTTAAGCTACATATGAACAGGAGTCTAGCAATATGGGCAAAAGATGTGGGTCTACAAGAGGTGGAAATGATGTAGCTGGTGAGTGGAAGAACCTCTGAAGAAGGAAGTTAGTAAAAAGGCAATGGAGATGTTAAAGGCAGCAAAGGCTAAGGTTAAAATTGGGGTAGCAGAAATGTTCAGTAAAGGAAGCAAGGACACTTTAGGCATATAATAAAAAGAAGGAAGGGAAAAACAGGTACTGACAAGGCCTGGATTTGGAAAGGCTGAGCAAGTCCATACATAGAAAGGTGGCAGCTGAGGTTCAGTAGAAAAAAGTGCAAAGTACTTTAATTAGGCCTCAACAACCCTTATGTGTAGTATCAGCTGAGGAGAGTGAACTAATGGCAACAGTGCAAGAAGAGGGATCCATTTTTTACACCTGGACTGGACCACTGGAAGGAGGCAGAAAGGTAGTGGCAATAATATGCTTAATGCTGGGGTGTATCCTCGGTGGGGGGGTAGATTATGGAAGCAAACAGCTTAATGATGCCACTCTTATGGGGTATTTGTCAGCCTATACCTTGAGTACTGCTTGCATTTCTGGAGACCATACAAGGAAAAGGTCATTAGGCTGCTGAAGGAGATCCAGGTACTACTAGAATAATATGTGGGATTACAGGTAAAGAATATGATCAGAGGCTGGAAGAGCTAGAAATGTTCTAATTTGAGACCAGAAGAGATGGGGGGAGAAAGACGTGATATTTATATATGAGATTATGGTAAGGAATTATGAAGGGGTCATTCTGAGCAGGAAGGACTGAGTAGACTGCACAGACAGCTCGTAGGGAGTAACTATTCTCTGGATTTTCACAATTTGGAGAAAATCCACAGAGGATTTCAAGAGAACATGGGACAGGTAACTTTTAAATGGGAAGGAAGTGATGGAGGGGGGGTAAGATGTTCTAAGGCATTTAAAATGGCAGAAAAAGTAGATTCTCTGTCTCCTTCACTAAATAAATGTAATTATGGTACTGTTTATTGGAAGCATTAATCTAAGTTGCTCATAGTTTTATAGACTTCATGGCTGCTGTCTGTCAGGTCTCACCCCTCCCCCAATTTGGACATGATCTAATTGTTTCCTTACTTTGAAATTTCACCTGGGATTGGGCTAGAGCTGTTTGTAGGGTTTGCCTTGCCAGCATCCTGGGAAAGAAGGCATATGTAGTTGCCAAACTGCACCCCTTCCACACACCTGCATTGAAGCCTGTGCCAAGTGGTGATTGGTGAACCTCATAGTCATCCTCTAGGCCATTTATTTGCATCATCACCTCCACTTCTGAAAGGAATTGTAGCAGTGGTGACCAGGTCCACCCTATCCTGTTCCATGGTGGGCATGCCTATCCTCACCTTCCAGTTCTGTTAGGGACTGAGTTGATAATCTGACTGTAGTTTAGGCAATCCAAGTTCGGTTAATAATCCTCTGTCGCTGAAGCTGGCTAGGATGTTTTGTTTTAGTCATGTAAATATTAACACATTTCCAGTTACATATATTGTACATCACATACATCCTTTTTTCAGTCCAACATTTCACAAATTGTTCAGTTCCTGCCTTGGTTTAGGATTTGATTTTCATTTTCTAGTAATTGCTTTTTTGTCAGCTACCAGAATTAAACTTTAAGGCTTTGCTATATCTAGGCAATTCAGATCCTGTATTCCAGCTCAAAGGAATCATTTCCTTAGTTACAACCATTTGCTCACTCAATATTTCTGGTAGAAAACACTACGGAATATTTTAAAATCTGCTAACTCATGTCCCCAGTTATGCTTTCTTCCCATCACACTTCATACATTTGCCAACTACCCAAGGAGAAATACTTTAGAAGTCTGCTTGGGGTATACAAATACCTATGCAAACACTTCCAAGCAAAAATCCTAAATGTTTTAGACTTTGTTGCATACTTGGGAGCCATATATATGTCCTCCCATTGTTCCTTTGTAAATTGCTTATTCAATCTTTTCTAACATCCTCTAATTCTTATATTATTGGGCAATATTTTATATGCCCTACTAATTATTTCTTATTTAAAAGCAGCTTCTGTACTAGGTTGAGCTAAAAACTATACCAGAGCAGGTATTTTACTTAGGATTACACTTTCCCTTTCCCTTTCTCTTTGACTATACTTTGCCTTGCCTACCAGGGACTGATATTGGTCTCTATACTGCAGTCCACATGTCTTCTTGGCCTCATCCCATTCTATTACCTTTCCCTCTCTGGTTATTTGTTCCCAATACCTTGGTTCCTTTGCTATTTTTCTTGAATAAATTCCAGCACCCCTCTTTCATATTCTCTGTATCCCTACTTACAGTCGCCCCAATCAGCAAAATCTCCTTTTTCCTTTCTCATGTTGGGTTAGGTCTTAGAGTACTTTCTGCTACTTTATGGATACCATATTCTGTATGGCTATTATTTTAATGATGTCCATACAAAATCCCATCCTCTCCTTATTTCTTGAATCCCCCCACACCTCTTCATTATCACCCATTTCCACATTGAATTACAACTTTCTGCTTGTTTAATTTATATAAGCTTTAACTGTATAGCTCTATAAAATACCCCTTCAAATCAGGTAATCCGAAACCATTTTGTCCTATTGGAAAGATAATCTTATTCCACTTAATCTTTGCCCTCTTCCCTTCCCAGAAACATTTCTTCAACTTCTTATTAATTCTTGTACACCACTTTTCTTCTGGCTGATAAAAATATGCCTGACCTGTATATTGTATCTTGCTAACAACATCCAAAAGAGTTTTTCGTTTCTCATTTTTAAGCCTCTTCCTACATATCCTTAGCTGCCGTAATATAAGCCCTTTTAATTCCTTATCCTAAATACTTCATGTTACTGCGTCCCCATAAATATGGGTATTGTTGAACCAATTTATGTGTGGGCATGTCTTTATTTTATCTTCATTCATTTTGTATCCTGAAAAGACCTGAAACTGTCTCAAAATGTTCCACAGCTCTGAGATGTCCTTTTCTGGATTTATCAGTTACAAAATAATATAATTTGCAAATAAAAGACAACTTTTCTCGATTACCATAACAATTATACCCTTAAACTTCTAAGTCCCTTATTTTCTTTGCCAATGGCTCTTAAGTAAGTATAAAGCAAAATAGCAAAGGGGAAAGAGGGAACCCCTGCTTGTTTCCTCTCTTCAGAAACAACTTTCCAGAGAGAAACCCTCCCACTTTAATTCTTGCCTCCTATTTTTCATTATTTCTTCCTAGTTAGCCTTATTGTATCTGGGAATACAAATGCTTCCACTGCCCTACTCATAAAAGTCTAGCTTATTCTGTTGAATGCTTCCTCTGCCTCAAGACCCACCAACGGCATTTTTTTTGTTACATTCTGCTTCCTTTACCAACCATCATTGTTCTATTAATAGAGAAAACACAACAAACCGTCCTGGATAAGAAGCCCTCTCAGATCCAATATCAAAAGTCAAAAAACAGATAGGGCTTGCCACGGCTAATAAAAACTCTTTTATTCCTGCAGTGCAAGTAAGCGCTTTCGCGTTCTCTCAACAGTTACATTTCAAAAAAACATTCTTAAATATGGACACCAATACAAAGCACCCATTCAGCATCATCATAGCATCATGACATGTTTAAATCACTTAAAAAATAAAGGCATACATCATAAAATATATCTCTATCATAATAAACATAATGTGCCTTCCTAAAACATGAAAACAAACATAACATTTCAACAAACATATATGTATATGTATATGTATATATGTATATATATATATATATATATATATATATATATATATATATATATATATATATATATATAAACTATATCAATAAAAATAGCAGAATCAAGGAAATTCAAAAAATCAATGTTTATAAGGACGTGCTGCTAGAAAAGGTTTTAAACTAACCTTCTCATTAAGCCCTAAGCCCTCGTCCTCTATATGCCTGTAATCTGATGATCCATCTATTCTCACATTGTTCTATTAATATTGTCAAATGTTTGCCTTCCCTCCACAAAACCACATTGATCCACATCTGTCAATTTTAGCAGCACCTTTGCCATTCTTTTAGCCATTATAGACATAAACACTTTATAACCATGCTTTAAAATTTAAATGGGTCTCTATGAAGCTGGGTGTGATGGGTCTTTACTGTCTTTAGGTATTGCCGCCAACATTAGCATTCTTCCAAGATGTTGGTGCTTCCCTTCCTTTTAAAATATTGTTAAACAAAAATCTTCCAGATCATTATCACTTTTCCATCCTTCTAACATCCAAACTTCCATAGGAATAGTATCAGTTCTTAGAGGGTTTCCTAAAGATTGATTATGCATCACTATTTTTATCTCCTCTTTCTTAACTGTTAATTGTTGAACCTTATTTACCTCTAACCTTGGCATACTTAAATCTTACATAAATATTTAATTTGTGCTCTTTCTTGATTTCCATATTTCTCTGCTTTATACAAATTTTTATAGCATTTCCAAAATCTCTCTCTAATACCTCTACAGGTTCTCTGGTTATTTTTCTTGTTATATGCTTGTTACATTTGGCGACAACCCTTTATAATTTCTGTTGCTTAAGTTGTTGTGCTAAAAGTTTTTTGTGCTCTGGAGTTATAAAAAAAACAGTTGCTTAAAACCAGTCTTTCTAAAGTCATGCATATTTCCAGATACTCCCTTATTTTCTCTTTAGCACTCTAGAGTAGTGCCTCTTGTTCTGTAAGATCCCCCTTATTCTGCAATATTTTTTTCAGTCCCTGTAAATAATTCCTATCATTTAATCATCTCTCTTTTATTTCTAATGTATATTCAAACTCCCATTTTTCATTTTATCCCGCTCATCAAAGCTAGCTACGAAAACAAAATTGCCACTAAATCCAAGGACAACCACAAAGCATTCTATAGCTATGTCAAGAATCTAGATGGCAACACCCAGATCTGCTCTGAGTTACAGCACAAAGGCACGAAAATTACAGAACCAACTGATATTGCCAACATCCTGGCAGATCGGTTCAGTGCTACCTTTATCCCCCTCTCACCCCCTAAAGGGGCCATATCTATACAGGAAGAATGCAGAGTCCCTATAATCACAACTACGCAGGTAAAAGCTGCACTCTCTAAAGCCAAAAACACAGCATCCATGGGAGGACCAGACAACATCCCAGGCTGTGTTTTACATGAACTTCAGAACGAACTGACTCCCCACTTAAGCACGATGTTCAATAATAGCCTCACATCAGGCTTTGTGCCTACTGAATGGCACACAGCAACAGTTATCCCACTCCACAAAGGGGGAGGCACCAGATCCCAGGAACTATCGACCTATTAGCCTGACGAGCCTGGTCTGCAAGGCCATGGAATGTGTCCTCATGGAACTCATAAACAAAGACATTGGTAACCTCCAAACTCTGGATCCCACCCAGTTCGGGTTTGTGAAAGGCAGATCATGCCTTCTGAACCTGATTGACTTCTTTGAGGCAGTCACCAAAGCCGTGGATGAGGGTAAGGTGGTTCACACAGCCTATCTTGACCTCGCCAAGGCTTTTGACACCATCCCCCATTCTGGAATTATAGCTAAACTAGGTATAAATCCCTACGTCACAAGATGGGCTGCTAACTGGCTCACTGACAGAACCCACACTGTAAAAGTTGCAGACTCCAAATCTGACCTCAAAGCAGTGTCAAGTGGAGTACCACAGGGTTCCGTCCTGGGACCTCTCCTGTTTGGTATCTTCTTCTCTGAAGTACAGGCTAACGCAGAAGGCCTCTGGCTAACGAAGTTCGCAGATGACTGCAAACTAGGAGCCATAGTCAATTCCCCAAATGATGTGGACATCCTACAGAAGGGCCTCACTAAGACAGATGCCTGGTGTCAGAGCCGTGGCCTCAAGCTCAATGCCAAAAAGTGCAGTGTCATCCCCTTTGGTAAAAACTCTGTACTCATGAATTACCACATAGGTAGCAATCTACTTAACACCGAATGTGTGATAAGAGACTGTGGGACCCAGGTGGGACAGTAGTCTCTCCTTTGATAGTCACATCACCACAGTAGTCAGGAAGTCCTTCTACGTGGCACACCTCATCATAAAAGGGTTCTCATCCAGGAAAAAAGAGGTCATTGTTCCCCTCTACTTGTCACTCATTAGACCCATTATAGAGTACAACACCCCTTTTGGAATGTACCTCACAAGACAACTGCAGCAGCTGGAAAGGCCATAGAAGTACCTCACAAAGAGGATTACTGGCCTCAAACAAATGCCCTACACTGACCGCCTCAAAAAAAACCTCCAGCTTTACTCCGTAGCATATCGCCTACTCTGAGGTGATCTCTGCCTAACATATAAAGCTATGTCAAACCCAGAGCTGTTGGACATGCTACATCTAAAGACATCCCAATCCCTCCGAGCTACACGCTTTAGGGACCTAAACCTTGTCATCACAATAAACAGGACACACTGGAGGGATAGATTCCTGTTCCAGAGACTTCCTATACTCTGGAACAAGCTACCCATCTATGTCAAGCAAAGTTCTTCATTAGCACTCTTCAAGAAAAATCTTGATGAGTGGATGGGAAATAGGACATACACCCAGGGGATCGCTTCTGTCTCTGCTGGACAGTGGCACAGGAAAATGACTTTCTTGGATGGCATAAGCTATGGTACCTTGCTGGCTAGGCTTACATAGGCCCTTGGGCCGATAGCCTAGTACTACCTATGAACCTATTAGTTATAACTTCTGAAGAAATTTCTATCTTCCCTAATAGCTCTCAAATAGTTTCTACTACCCATTCCTTAAATTCCGTTTTTTACAAAATAGGTGGGGAAATGCCAGTGTCTCATTTTTACTTCATTGTCCTGTATTTTTACCTTAGTTTTTATTTGGTGCATGATCTGAAATAGTTTTTGGGTGCGTGTCAAAACTTTTAATTAAATGAACATGTTCCTGTGAAATATAGTATGTTAAGTTGTCTATCTCGCCTTCATTCTTGCTGGATGGGTTCGGAGCCGACCTCGGCTCCGACTCGGCCACTCTAAAAGCTCGAGAGTTGGATCCACCGGCTCGAGGCTCCCCTTATATCCCACAATGCTAGGCGGTATTACCTCCGATCTCGTTTGCCGCTACAGCTATCGAGGTGTGTTGCTTTTACCGGCTCCAGGTTAGTGTACCAAATAGTTTTAAAAACTTAGTAAACCCCTTTTAAATTAGTTTTTTGGTTAGTATCCCCTTATTTTAAAGGTTTCTATTCCCTTTCCTGTGTTTTTCTCCCTCTCCTTACCACAAGAACTTATCTGTTCTTCCCTTAGGCCTTCGGGCCCTCCTATCCCTCAGAGAGTGTGTGTGTGTTTTTCTGTAGGGACTTAAGATTTCTAAACTACTAACTTTAAATCAGTTTAAGTTAGTTTAAATTACCTTTACTTACTCTACAGTGTAATCGGTGTGTTGGTGTTGAGTGTGATTGCACTTGTTTTGTGTCATGTCTAAGGATTCGAAGGTCTCAGGCTTCAAGAAGTGTGACTCGTGCTGTCAGAAAATGTCTCTGACAGACGGCCACGCTTCTTGTGTCTACTGCCTGGGACCTTTACACCCGCAGGACTCTTGTGCTGTATGCCATGGCTTCAGCCCTAGAGTCCTGCAGGAAAGAAAGAACAAGCTTATTTTACGGGGCTTGTTAAAGCCTGAGGGTCCCCCAGACTGCATCTTCGGGCAAACCCTCTAAGGCTTCTAGGTCTTCGGCTCCAGTTACTGAGTCGGCACCTAAGACTTCTAAGTCTACTCCTGCATCGGCTCCGGCTGGAGCCAATGAGACTCTAACTTCCACTTCGGTGGTTCCCTTGGCTCCGGCCGGAGCCGAGGTTTTGGAAATTGCTAAGTCGGCTCCGATCAGGCTTTCAGAGCCGACCTCTAGGAAGAGGTCAAGGTCACCGTCCCTCGGGTCCGTTCATTCGGCTCCAGCTTCCCCCCTGCTGTCTGAACGGAGCCATAGATCGCACTCCTCTAGGTCTTCGAGGCTTTCGGACCATGACCTTCAGAGGGTAGTGAGTCGACTTCTTAAGTCCGAGGCACTGGCCCAGATGCTTCAGAGCCCGACTCATCAGTCGATGCTCAACCCTATTTCTCAGAATATTCCTCCTCCGACTCCTTTGAGCTCGGGCCGGCGTTTCGGACCCGAGACTGTGATACCGTCGGAGCCGATACAATTGTCTTCGGCTCCGTCGTCGGCTCCGATTTCTTCCTTGGAAGAATCTCGGCGCCGGACTTCCCTCGTCGGCTCCGAGGGGGTGAGTGGCATCGGACCCTTGTCCGACCCCACTCTCCCTCTCGGTGCTTCGGCGCTGGTGAGTTTGGCTCCGACATCGGCCTCGGAGCCATCGCTGTCGGTGCCAAGGGAGGTTTTCAGCTTTTCGGAGCGGGGACCTCTGGCTCTGCCTGACAGAGGTGCGTTCGAGGTCATGCGGAGTGTGTTGGAACCTGGTTCAACTCCACAGTCGGCTCCGTCCGCCCCTCCCTCTTCCGTGCCTCAGGTTATGTCTACTCACTCCCTCATCCCAGACCGCAGAGAGCCAGCTCCTCAAGAATCCCCTGTGGGGATCTCATCCTCTTCCGAGGCCTCTCCTGAATTGGCAATGGAGCCCCCTAGGAAGAGAAAGTGTAAGAGGAAGCACATAGTCTCACCTGAGTCTGTCACCTCTGACACAGATTTAGAGGATTCCGAGGGTTCCCCCCGTTCCCCTTCTGAAGATGTCTCCTTTGCAGACATTCTAGAGATCCTGAAACAGAGGGGAAATTGGCCAACCCTTAACCCTTTGGAGGATGAATCTGTGTATCTTGAGGCGTTTGGCTCTCGCCCTTCCACCTCCTGGGTGTCCCCCCCTTTGACCCCCTCATGCAGGTGGTAGCTAAAAAGGCTAGGACGGCTCCTGACTCTGTGGACCCTACCCCCAGGAGACCTTCAAAGTTTATCACAGCACCAGCAGATAAGCAATTTCTGACTAAGGGAGTTTCTGTGGATGCTATGGTGGTAGCTGCTGCCACTAAGAAGGAGCTAGCTGATCCTTCGGTGCCTGTCCATCCTCCTAACAAGGAATCTAGGTCTATGGACAGGTACGGGAAGCGGATGTTTTCATCAGCGACCTTTGCTATGCGTTCGCTGAACTACCTCTGTCATTTCACTCGTCTTCAAAGAGACCTGATCAAGGAAGCGAGTGAGATGTTAAAGGATCCTACAGCTGCGGGATTTCAGGATAAGATGAACACTCAGCTGGCTACCCTAAATTCTATAGCTAACTCCTCCATGCGCCTCCTTTCATATGCGGCTGATGGAGCGAGCAGAGCTGCAGGGACAGGTGTGGCCTTACGCCGGCATGCCTGGATGCGGCTGTGTAATTTTGCGGACCCCTTTAAAACGTCTTTCACTAATTCCCCGTTTGATGGATCGTCTCTTTTTGGTCCTCAAGTGAAAGAAACCTTGACAAGGTGCGAGACAGATGGCAAAACTCTTTCTGCCGTCGGAGTCCGTTTTTCTACTCCTTCTAGACCTTACCCCAAAGGCCAGAAAAGTGGAACAATAATGGTAGACGTCGCCCTAGAGGCAGGGGGGGTCCGCAGAACCAGGGCAATCGAGAAACCTTTTCCGATAAGCCCTTCCAGCATCCCTGAGGTGTTGCCCGACTGTCCACCTTCGGAGGCAGTCGGGGGAAGATTATCACTGTACCCAGAAGCCTGGCGATCCCTAACTCAAGACAAGTGGGTACAGTCCATCATTTCCGAAGGCTATTCCATTCCGTTCTTTCGCATTCCAAACCAATCCAAAAAATCCCTTCCAGATGTTCCACCCGCTCAAAGGGATCTAGCAGCATTGGAAATTTCAAAGCTGCTTGCAAAAGAGCCATTCAGCCAGTGCCAGCAGACCAGCAAGGATCCGGAATCTACTCCAGGTTCTTTTTGGTTCCAAAGAAAACAGGGGACTGGAGACCAATTTTGGATCTCAGTATCTTGAACAAGTCTGTCAAGAAAACAAGATTTCGGATGGTCACGCTACAATCCATCCTACCCCTATTGGGAAAGGAAAACTGGATGTGCTCTATAGACCTTCAGGATGCGTACTATCATAAAAATGAACAGACGCTCCAGGAGATTCCTCCGCTTCAGGCTGGGAACCAGTCACTTTCAATTCTGAGCCCTGCCCTTTGGACTCACCACTGCCCCGGTGTTTACCAAATGCATGGCAGTGGTAGCTTCTCATCTGAGGCGTCAAGGATTCCAGGTGTTTCCATACTTAGACGACTGGCTCCTCACAGCTCCTACCAAGCATCTTCTTCTGATTGCCAGAGACTACACCTTTCGCATTTTTCAAAAGTTAGGTATCTCAATAAATTGCGAAAAGTCTGTTTTGTCGCCTTGTCGTGTTATTACCTTCATAGGCGCAAATCTAGATACAGTCAACATGTCTGCAAGACTTACAGACCAAAGAATAGCAGACATACACAAACTGGTCTCCCTTCTATTCCACAGCAACAGAGTCAAAGTCAGATTGGTTCTAAAAGTACTGGGGATTATGGCGGCTGCTATCCCTCTACTTCCTTTAGCCAGATTTCACATGAGAATCCTTCAATGGATGCTCTTCACACAGTGGTCGTACCAACAACTTCCGATGTCCCACACCATTGTGATTACGCAAGCATGCAGGAATCATCTTCTTTGGTGGATTTCTTCCCCCCAGCTCTTCCTAGGAAGACCCTTTGTCCTTCCCCCTCCGGTTGCTACTCTGACAACGGACGCCTCCCTGATCGGGTGGGGGGGCATTATCAGGGCAGAACAGTCCAGGGCATATGGCAACCAATCGAACTCCACTTGCATATAAATGTTCTAGAGATGAGAGCAGTGCTTTTAGCGTTGCAAGCCCTTCAAGACTCCCTTCCCTTGGGAACGATAGCAATTCAGACGGACGACATGTCTGTAGTGTGGTATATCAACAAACAAGGCGGAACCAAGTCCTACCCCCTATGTCGAGAAGCACTCAGACTGTGGCAATGGGCGATTTCTTCTCAGCGTTTTCTGATAGCAACGCACATTCCCGGGAAGTCCAATCTTATCGTGGACAAGTTGAGCAGAGCTATCCTCATGCCTCACGAGTGGTCTCTGAAAGATTCTATCTTGGAGAAAGTTTTTCTCAAGTGGGGTCAGCCTTGCTGCGACCTTTTTGCTACTCCCCAAAACAGCAAGTGCAAAGATTATTTCACCCTCTTCCCCTTACCAGGCCAGCCCAGCAGAGACGCTCTAGTCCAAGTTTGGCCCCGGGGACTTCTGTATGCATTCCCTCCCTTCCCACTAATCTCTCAAGTGATACAGAAAGCTATCGCTCAGAAGGCCTCATTGATCCTCATTGCTCCTTACTGGCCTCGACAGGTTTGGTTCCCCTTTCTACATCAATTTCTGTTGGAGCAACCCTGGCATCTGGACCTAGTTCCAGATCTCTTGATCCATCAGTCGGGTCAGTTTCATCGCTCCCTTCCATCTTTGAACCTCACTGCTTGGTTCCTCCAGTTCCAACCTTAGCCAGGCTTCCTCAGATATCTCACACTGTTCGAGATATTTTGATAGCTTCCCATAAATCTTCCACTCAAAAGATTTATCTTAGTAAGTGGAAACGTTTTGCCTATTGGGCTCAAGGAAGGGACTTGGATCCTTTCACTGCTCCCATCCAAATAGTTCTTGATTTTCTAGCTGAACTCTTTCACGCAGGTTCATCTCCTTCTACTCTCAAAGTCCAATTGGCAGCTATATCTAACTTTCATGTGGGCATTTCAGATTCTGCCATCATGTCTCACAAGCTTTGCAAAGCTTTTTTGAAGGGAGTTTTTCTTCTCAGACCTCCTATAAGAAATCCTCCTCCTTCTTGGGACCTTAATTTAGTTCTCACATCTTTGATTCTTCCCCCTTTCAAACCTGCAGCTTCCTGTTCATTGAAATTGCTATCCTGGAAGACTCTCTTTCTGGTAGCCATTACTTCAGCTAGAAGGGTCTCAGAACTTCATGCACTCAGCAGTCGACCTTGTTTCATAAAGACAGGGTGTCCTTACGAACCAATCCATCTTTTTTACCTAAAGTAGCCTCTGCGTCTAACCTAAATCAAAGCATTGACCTCCTGTGTTTTTCCTAACTTTTCTAACAGGTCTGAACAAAAATTGCATTGGCTAGATGTTCATCGTCAGTTAAGGTATTATTTGGATAGGACCAAACAGATCAGAAAAACTGACCAGTTGTTTGTCTCTTATGCAGAAAGCAGAAAGGGACTTTCAGTTTTGAAGGTATCACTCTCCAGATGGCTAACATCTCTGATTTCCTTTGTTTATGAAATTAGACACCAAAAGCTGCCTAACAAACCTAAGGCCCACTCCACCAGAGCTTTGGCTACTTCTATAGCCTTCCAAGACAGGCTGCCTATTGACACCATTTGTGCAGCGGCTACTTGGGCTACTCCTCACACTTTCATTTCTCATTATAAGTTGGATTTAGCTTCTAGACATAGAGCTAACTTTGGTTCCACTGTTCTCAAGAGTCTGTTCCGATAGGCCACCCGGGACAAGGTGCTAGGGACGGTCCCATCCAGCAAGAATGAAGCGAGATAGACAACTTAACATATAGAAGTTATGTTCTTACCATAACGTTCCATGTTAGTTGTCTTCTTCTCGCCTTCTTTCTTCGTCCCACCCTCCTTCCCTAGCCTGGACAGACCTAGAGGAGTTTGATTGTGACCTCTCTTTCTACCACCTCTATTGCTATAGGTATATGCTCTGCTGTGCATATATTCCTTGATCAGGCTTCAGGTCACCTTCTTCCCTTCCTTTTTATAGAGGTGGGTTCTCCCATTTCCAGTAGTTCTGTTTTTTTTATTATTGGCTGGGCCTAGCTTACAAACGAGATCTGAGGTAATACCACCTAACATTGTGGGATATAAGGGGAGCCTCGAGCCGGTGGATCCAACTCTCGAGCTTTTAGAGTGGCCGAGTCAGAGCCGAGGTCGGCTCCGAACCCATCCAGCAAGAAAGAAGGCGAGAAGAAGACAACTAACATGGAACGTTATGGTAAGAACATAACTTCTATTTCTATTCAGTCTAGTCCAGTTATTGTACCTTGGAGAATAATATGTAAATTGAGTGCCTACTACTGAATTCACATCTTCTGTACCAAATATTTTCATTTTTTTTCAGAAAATCTACCCTCTTTTGTGATATATTCCCTTCTAGGTCCCCCAGATACAATCCTCACTGCTGCAAATCAAGTTCTAGTCCCTATCTATAAGTAATATTCCCCGCTGAAAGCTGATCATTTCTCCCCAATTTTTCTTAAGCTCCATAATAGAGTACAACTATAGATGCTCAGTTGTATATGCAGTGCCTCAGGTCTAAAAGTTATCCTTCTGGGCAGCTGTCCATTTCACTTCACCAAATTGTGGGAAGCTGTCCATTTCACTTCACCAAATTGTGGGCAGCTGTCCATTTCACTTCACCAAATTGTGGGCAGCTGTCCATTTCACTAATTGACACACAATAAAGAAACAACATTTGCTTTCAGAGTTTTTTTTTTTTTTTTTTTGTTTACTTGGAGCCCCATTTAACAGTTTTTTTTAAACAAACCGCAACGTAGGGCATGTGGTAATGGTCATCATAAGATCACTGCTGCAGTAACCTTGGCTATATGTGTAATATCTTATTTAGGGTATAATGGCCAGTCAGTTTCCAATGGTTAAAAGCACCTTTAATGAGCAAATAAGTTCCACTGGGGGAAAAACTTTCACTATTAATTTTATGACTGAAACAGAACTTTTTTGACTAAAACTTTTTCTTTTTGGCTAGGAATTTTCTATTTTTGGATTGCCATATGACTTTTCGATGTGTTTTAAAAACTTTTTTTAATCATCGCTTTTAGTGTAAACCTTGTTTACTTACAATTGCCCCAGTCCCTAAAAATACAAATTAATTTTGTGCAGTGCTTGACCCAGTATTTTTATATGAAAACACTACTGTTTTGATACTTGACATTAACTGTCTGCTCCTGTCATTTTTACCTGGGTTTTGGGCTTCCTTCTCAGCTTTGCCATTGAGCAACTTGCCATTTCCTTGGTGGTTCTTCCTCTAGCCACAAAAAGAAGAAAATTTCCAGACAGCCTTTGCCTGTTCAGTAGACTACTACTTTTTCTCAGCCGCAGATGGGTGACCCTGCAGTGTCCATTACTGGTTCCTCAGACCACTTGTCTTCTACCTTGGCTTCCTGTGGTGTAGCCCCTTCAGCTACCAAGAACCAGATCTCAGACTTGTCCTCTGTGCCTATTGTGTCCTTGGCAGGCATAGGAGAACCACACTTAGTAGTCTCGTAGGACTGCTTCACTGCCCAGCTGGACTGTGATGCCTGTTCCCATAATGATGTCCCTGACAGGAGTCTGTCTGCTTCTTTGGAAATTCCTGTTAAATTATCTTCTCCTGTTTGTGTTACTTTAGACAAGAAAGATTTATTGAACTTGGCTCAGGGCTTAGTTTGGGTTCTTAATCCTTCTTATTTTGGATTTAGTGGTAGGAGAAAAAGGAATTCCTTTTCTGTAGCTTCCCAATGGGATTAACAGAGAATTGATTGTGGGGGGAACAACACATTTTTTTCCCCAGGAAACTGATTCAGATGAGAGTATTTCTTCTAATTTGTCCCTTGGAAGAATTTTCTTTTTCTGAAACCATATCCAAGATAAACCAATTATTTCAGTGGTAACATAACTATGTTCCAGCTTCTTGTTTTACAAAAAAAAATTTCAGGCAGGAATTTCCTCAACCTACTCCTTTTCCTCATGTTCTTCTAGCCTCGGAGGTTGTTTTCAATGCAGCCTACGACATACCTAGCAGCCAGTCTGCAGCCCCTAATAAGGCAGACTGGCTGCTAGGCATGTCATAGCAAAAAGGGGAAAATTAGTAGGGCATGTAAATATTGTAGGAAAAGTATAAAAATCAGTCATAGTAGGTTAGAAAAGATTGAGAAAAATTAAAATGCCAGGTTTTTGTGATATAAAAAAATGAGACCACAGTAAATCATTTCAAAACTTTTCCCACCTTTTAATGTGACCTATAACCTGTACAATTCAATAGAAAAACAAAGACACCTGTCAGGGGGGGAAAAAAATCTTTAAAAAAGTACAATAAACTGGTTAGATACGTGTGCACACCCTTAAACTAATACTTTTTTAAGCACCTTTTGATTTAATTACAGCATTCAGTTGTCTTGGCTACACACCTGCCATCAAAGAGACTCTGATTAACCCCAAATAAAGTTCAGCTGTCCTAGCAGGATTTTCCTGACATTTACTCAGTTGCCTGCTACAGCAAAAGCCATGCTTCGCAGAGAGCTTACAAAGCATCAAAGGGATCTCATTGTTGAAAGATATCAGTACAAAAAAAAATTCCACAGCATTGGATGTACCGTGGAACACAGTGAAGACAGGCATCAAAAAGTGGAGAAAATATGGGACAACAGTGGCATTGCAAAGAACTGGATGTCCCTCAAAAATTGATGAAAAGATGAGATGAAAACTGGTCAGGGAAGGTGCCATGTGACCTACAGCAACACTGAAGGAGCTGCAGGAATTTCTGGCAAGTAATGGTTGTGTACTACATGTGACAACAATTTCCCATATTCTCCATATGTCTGGGCTATGGGGTAGGGTTGCAAGACGGAAGGCTTTTCTTGCACAGAAAAACATCCAGACCTGCCTAAAATTTGCAGAACAATGCATAGTCTCCCGCATGTGGGAAAATGTGTTATGGTCTGATGAGACCAAGGTTGAACTTTTTGGCCACATTTCCAAAAGGTACATTTGGCACAAAAACAACACTTTGCATCACCAAAAGAACACCATCCCCACAGTGAAGCATGTTGGTGGCAGTATCGTGCTTTGGGGTTGCTTTTCTTCAGCTGGAACTGGGGCTTTAGTCAAAGTGGAGGGAATTATGAACAGTTTCAAATACCAGCCACTTTTGGTCCAAAACCTTCAGGCGTCTGCTATGAAGAGAAATTTCACCCTTGAACACAATAATGACCCCAAGCATGCATCCAAATCAACAAAAGAATGGCTTCACCAGAAGAAAATTAAAGTTTTGGAATGACCCAGCCAGAGCCCAGACCTAAATCCAATAGAAAATATGTGGGGTGACCTGAAGAGAGCTGTGCACAAGAGATGCCCTCACATTCTGACAGATTTGGAGTGCTTTTGCAAGGAAGAGTGGGGAAATATTGTCAAGTCAAGATGTGCCATGCTGATATACTCCTACCCAAGAAGACTGAATGTTGTAATTAAATCAAAAGGTGCTTCAACAAAGTATTAGTTTAAGGGTGTGCACACTTATGCAACCAGCTTATTGTACTTTTTTATTTTTTATATTTCCCCTAACAGATTTGCTTGTTTTTCAATTGAATTATTCAGGTTATATGTCACATTAAAGGTGGGAAAAGTTTTGAAATGATTTATTGTGGTCTCATTTTTTAATATCACAAAAACCTGGCATTTTAACAGGGGTGTGTACACACTTTTTTATATCCACTCTGTGTGTGTGTGTGTGTGTGTGTGTATAATTTTATATATATATATATATATATATATATATATAATCTCCAAGTATGCAACAAAGTCCAGAAGGTTTAGGATCTTTGCTTTGTAATGTTTGCATAGGTATTTTTATATCTCAAGCAGACTTCAAAGGATCTTTCCTCAGGTAGTAAATGTTGGAGATGTAATGGGGTAGAAAGAGATAACTGGGAACCTATGTTTTATGAGTGTAATGAGTTGGCAGATTTTAAACAATTTCCGACAGAAATATTGGATGACCAAATGACAGTAATTAAGGAAATGATTATCTTGAGCTAGGACACAGGATTGGAATTGCCGTGATATATAGTAAGTCCTTGTTAAGTTTAATTCTGCTGGCTGCCAAAAAATAGTAGCTAGAAAATGGAAATCAAAGGCTAAACCCAATGCATTTGAAGTAATGAATATTATAAAAGAAGAGAGGGATCTTTAGAAAAGGAAAGGAGCAAATTACATGGGAATAAATGGAAATTAGTGGAACAGTACATGCAGAATAATCAGTAGGGGGAAGAGGGGAATGAGGTTTAAGGAAAGGCAGGAATTCAGCAATTTATGTAATGTTGGACTGATGGTAGTTTCAAGGAAAGAAAGGAAAGGAAAAGTTATATGATGTATAATGTTTATAAATGGGGAAAATGTTATTTTTTTCTTTTATTGTATGTTTGCCTATGTCTTGCATCATTATTTAATAAAGATGTTTAAAAAATAAAGTTGGCTCCTGCCTGTTTTGTGGTGTAGAGGAATAAGGTCATGATCACAACTAAGATGACCCAAATTTGGCTAGAAGTTCAGGTGCTGAAAGAGCTGAAAAGTAAAGGGGGGAGTAAGTGGCTTATGCTGGCTCACCCATATTGGGGTAGGGAAAGGATGGTCCCAGTTGGCCTAATTGCACCTGCGTAAGTAAAGGTTTTAATGAAAACAGTATTCTAGGACTGGGAGATGTGAGCGTGGTGATCCTAGCCTGTGACTGTAGCCCTTGTCTGTGTGTGAGTGAAAGAGAGGAGAGTATGGATGAGCCACAGGGAGGGCATAGAATACTACTGAGTTAACATAGCTTATGATATCTGCTATCAGGGGGCAGGTATGGTAACCGAGCCACAAAGACCTTGTTGGTTGCCTCTTTAACTTCTACTGGGGTGGGAGAGCTGATTATCAGCAAGCAAATGGGGGATACTTAAAAGTAAATAAATAAAATAAATTTGGCTGCTGTTGGAAAGCTGCTCTCTCTCTGCACTTTAGATTGTTGTAAAAGAGCTGTGGCCCATCTTTTAAAATCTTGACAAGCATGACCTGTTGGGTCTTATTATTATACTCCTAAACCTGATTATGTACAGTCTTGACCAGTAGATTTGCTGTGGTGCTGAAATTAATTAATAGGATGAAAGTCTTGAGGATCAGTGGGGGTTAGAACTTTGGGTAGCTAGCTAAAAACATGTTTGAAATTGGGTGGTGACTTACCATAGGGAAGTTTAGGATAAACAAATAGACAAAGGGTTTGGGTGTTACTGGACTTACTATTTTGAGGAAGGCAGAGTGTATAGAGAGAAATGTCAATGCAATGGAGATGGTCTTTTGAATGTCCAGTGTATTATCACTGGATAATTGTCACTAAGACTTTTAAGTAATCTAGTGCTTTGTCACCTGTGCCCACCACTGGCAATTATCACGTCTGACTACTAATGCCAGTTAGTGGGTTTGGTTTCAGTGGGGTTTGAGACATTTTGAGGTATTTGGGGATAAAAACCTGCCTGGCATCCTCCTATTAGGGCCTAAGCAGTTTAAACTTGTGTGCCAATGTTTTCCCTAATTTGTCACATATCTGTTTGAAGGAATTCTGCAAAATTCTTCCCCGAAAGAAAATGCAACTCGTACAAATAATGAACAAAGTTGATGGCCCTTACTACATGAGGTGTGATCCAGTGCAGAAATGTTTAACTTTTCATACAATAGGCAGACCAAAGCGCATCCTGCTGGCATACATCCAGACATGTAAAGTTTCCTTTCATATTTTATGCTCAATGATCCTTTATCTTGTGGTTACATGGGAAGCGGTCAGATGCCCTTTGTCTTAAATTACCTTTGTGTGAGCCACCCTCTCTATCTTATCATATGAGGCATATGCAAAACCCTGTCGTCTCCTGCCATCACTGACCTCTTAATCAGGTTTTAGTGTTATTCCCTTTTACAACAATAGTTCAACTTTAAATGTGGAACAATAGCTTTAAATCATTCTGCTTATAATATAAGGTAGGCCTGTGTGTCTTTTGATAATAAAAACTTTGTAAATTTTAGTTTTATTTATTCTGTTAACTTGACATAAGGGCTAGTCATTTGACCCTTTTCAGCCATGACCCAGGCTAAAGGCATTAAAAAAAAAAACAGGAAACAACTGCTGTTTCCTGTTTGTTTTGAGCATTTTTCTGAAAGGACCCGGGTACTCATTGTGGTTGGTGGTTGTTTTGTTTTATTAACAAAAAAAAAAATCACTATGTATAATAGTATTTACTGAACTGTCATCCATGATCATATGTAGCAATTTTAGTGAAAATATATTGACAGGTTATATCCAGTAGAAACAAGAATAGTAGCGTACATAAAATTAAATATGGAAATGTATGCAGTTAGCTATGAATATGAAATTAGGAATGAAATGTGCCACAGTGTTTTTTTTTTTTTATTTTGGTTTATGTACATTGAGAAATTCACATCTTGATAGGCATATTGTACATAATTTGGATTACATGTCTGAAGTAACTCCAAGTAATGTTATGTACTTATAATTAGACAAATGGATTACAGTGCCAGCTCTTTATTTTGCAGTCACCATGCTTATACTATATCTACTGATTTAAGTAAACTAGCAAAATTACTTTGCATTCTGATCCCCCAAGCCCTACCTTTGGCAAAACAATTAAGACAGTAAGTAATGTCCCTTAAGCCCATATTATCCCCACTTACCAAATGCCATTCTCTACTGTGTTGACCATTGTCAGCTGAAAACCGAACACAAGTGTTTTCCAGCATACAAAATAAGCTCACCCAATAAGATACAAGGCTGCTAGTAAGTTTTTATCACCCACATACTTTACTTGGGGCTTAAGTAACTGCTCTGTGCTTAGGGATGTTGGTAACGGATCTAATCTTGCACTTGCCTTTCTTTTCTTTTAATTATTTCAGCACCATTGCTGTTTTTCTCCCTTATTCCCTTTGACATTATTTTCAGTAACTTTGGCACTTTCCACTTCATAAATGGGCTTCCACAGCTTCACTGTTTTCTGAGGAATGAGACACCAACATACTTTACACTCTCTACTGTCCTTTTACTCTGGGTCACCCGATAACCTCCCCAACTACATACCTTTAATTGATTTGTCTCAGATCAACCCTGCACATGCATTCACTAACTTGGTTACTAGAGCCTGTCCATAACTTGGCTACATAAAATTTCTCCTTTGGTAGAAAAAGATTATAAATCCTTTCTCCATGACTGTTTCCAGCCCAGTCTTATCCCGCATGTGGATCTTTTGTGGAGAAAAGGAAAAAGGGTAGCTTTTTTCTTTTGAGAATCTCTCCTAGCAGAGGAGCTGTGCTACAGTAGTTGTATTGAGGGTGTTTTTGATTGGAGAGGAGGAGCAGTAAAGTGTAGCTGTTGCTTTTGAATAGTAATGCTGTTCATAGTGTATCTAAATCACCTTTTCAGAGTATGACCCGATTGTTAGGGAAACTGTCTTCCTCCTTCCATGTGCAGTTTTTTTTTAGCAGGTGGTTCATTTGTTTTGTTTTTCCAAGATAGCTATAGATGGTAAAGTATCTTGAGACCAGAGTAGATCACATCAGAATGCTGTACCTGCTCATTCTTATGGTGCAATTCTTCTTAGAGACTTAGTGGAAAGAACAAATTGCTTTAATTAAGGCACATATGGGCATTGCTATCCCTATGTTCCATACTTATTTCTGACAACATATTGAAACGTGGGTTGGACTCTCCATTTTTGTTTGGGGTTGTTAAGTGGTAATGTCACAAGAAGAAGTTAGCCTTTTGATACTGTTTGTGAGGTGGTAAAGTACAGGTTGACATGGAAATATTGAGGCATGTAGCTTTTAGTAGCAGACAGTAGTGTGAGGATGTGGATGGTACCAGGGCTGACGTTTGATCAACTGGTGTCCGACAGTCCTAGGCAAAAGGGCTCGTGCTCCATGGCACCCCTCCCACACCACCCGGTGATCCCCTCCTAGTCATATTACTTATTTCTTCCTTTTTCTCAGTTTGTCTTGCTCTTCAGGTTTTTTTCTTGTATTAATTCAACATATTTTAAAGAAACCATTTATTTACTTATAAAAAATAAATTCTGGAAAAGTGTCCCTGCTGCAGTGGCGCCCTAAGCAGCTACCTGGTTGGCTTATGCCCAAAGGCTAGCTATGGATGTTAGTTTATTATAACTGACAGAGTAATACACACACAAGTTGGACAGTTCCAGATTCCTCTGTAAATGTCGAAAAGTACCAAATATCTTCTCCAGTTTGAAAGAGCTTTTTCACGTGTTCAGTGTGGTCTTACCTATGTATTGTAGCTACCCTGAAAATCACTGACATGTTAACCTCTATTTAATTTTGCCTTTATGTCATTATGTACAGTTGTCACAGAATCATTACAGCATTTGAAATTAAGGTTATTGTGTATGTAGTGATTTTTGTGATTCAAGTTTATAACAACTGCCTTGGTGTAAACTTTCCTTTTTAATTAAACGAGTAGTCTTGTTGTCCATACCGCTCAAGTGTACTTAATTACGAGGAACGTACCTCATTTGGGGTCTGAAAAAGTTCGTGTTCCTCGAAGTTCCACATTGAAAGGGTCTGTCACACATTTAGTGAAAATGATTTTTTTTAACTGATAGTCATGGTAAATAGAAATTAATCATATTAATTCATTAAAATATCTTTTTTATAAGCAAAAGCAGCCTATTGACCATCCTGTGACCTTCCTGGTTGATGGTGTTAAGCCATGAATATGTGCTCCACACTTTGTCCATTTGTTCCACATTATGCAGGCTAGTGTTCCTCATTTTGGAGACAGAACGTTGAGAGCTATGGTCTGTACAGATGAACTTAATGGGAGAAGAGATTTGCTTTACCACAGCCTTCTTATTGACGATGATTTGGTTTCTCTGTGATAGTCGCAGATACTTATTATTACTTGGAGTTACTTGCAACCCTTGACCGTTGCCGCATGCCAGTGTGTTGCACCTTTAAGAGCTCCCTTCTATTTCCTGGGGATATGTAGTACACTGAGTCCCGTCTGCGCTTGCGCGCAGCTGTGACGCCGCGACTCCATGTGTAAGGAGCGCATTATTTGGCATCGGGAGCAGCAGCAATAGAGAGGATTAGAGGGGTTCCCCCTCGCTCCAACGAAACCTGGGTGATATTTATTTAAAAGGATATTTCAGACGCGGTGTTAGTCGGCGGGAGCGATTCCAGGGCGCCTTCGGCGTGGGAGTTGAGATCTTTTTGAAGTTTACTCTTTTTATTATAAAGTTTACGCTGAACCTTTGAAATAGATGCCCGAGCGGGGGAGAAACGGACATCGAAATAAAGACAGTAAATCCATCCCAAGTTCACCTGGATCAAGCCTTGTGGATCTGTGGAGTGTAAGTTGCAAGTCGTGGGGCTTATTTCCTTGATCGGATGAGCCGCGGTTGAGGAGGATTGCAGGCAGAGAACTGTCCCCCTCGCCGCCTGCTGCTGAAATAGAAACTAAGCAGGGAGTTGCATTTTAGGGGTCTGCTTCCCCTTTAACGTAACGCGAATTTATGGATGTTAGCCAGCCTGAAACCAGCAAATTGGTCATCCTGTCGCTGGAGTGAATGCATTTGGAATAGCAATTTCAGTGGAATGGGTGAACTTGTGTAAAACAAAAGCTTTCTAAAAGTTGAGGTTGAAATCGCACCCCACAGCTTGCTTTTAAGGGATCGGAGTTGGATGCAAGGCAGAAAATAGCTCGTTGCTTTACACTGAAAGGCGCGATTACTAAATTATTAAACTGAGTACTTGCCGGGTCCTTGGGTGATTGGCTGAGGGGTACTTTGGTCGGCATTTCCGGGGTCCTATGGGAGGGGGGCACTTAGCACACCTTGTGGGCTCCGGGGTGAGTCTGCCTGGGGCTACTTAAGATGTTTTAGTATCTTGTTGGTTGAGCCCCAGTCGTGGCACTTAACCCGGCTGGCAGCCAGACTGACTTTCGTGTCAGAATAAGAGTCCCTTTTCCCTTGTTTCACTCAACTGTCCTTCCTGCTGTTAAAAGGTGCACCCAGCTCGTCGAGGGTGGAGGACATGCTTAGGGGAACTTGCACCATATGGGAGGAGGGAGGCGCTCCCACGCATTCTGTGGCATGGCTTCACCTCTCTGTTGGTGGTTTCTTTTTGGTTTTGGATACTGCCCCCCCCCCCCACCTTTTTTTTTTTTTTTTTGTTAATGATTGATGTTTTGACTTGCACTGTCAAGTGGTCACCAGGGACGGTATACCAACGTTTGTAGGTTGAAACTGTCGTGCAAATGTTTAATGGGTTGCAGTGCTGTTTATAACTGGGACATCATTGCAATTTTATCAGCTTAGGCATTTGCTGTCTATATCATGAAACGCTACTGGTCACGTCAGGTGAAGTCAGCAGTTAGTAATAAAGGTAGTCTGGATTTAATAAGAAAGAATAGCATTGGGGATATCTGAACATAATCCCACTCTTTCTTCGTGGTAGCCATATGCAAACATTAACAGAGTATTTGATAGGAGCCTTTTCAGGTACTTTCATTATCTGGAATGCAGTCAATATATAGACTGTATTGTCATTTGTTGTATATTTTTTTAAGTATGTGTGATTAGCAGATATGGCAAAGTCTGAAGGTTTTGAAATGTGTTGTGCTTCTGTGAGCTTGTGATTCCAGGTGCCCCCCTTTAGTGCTTCCTAACAAAAAAAAAAAAAGCTAAGATGACTGTCCGCAGGAGGAAAGTCTACCAGTTTCTGCTTTGCTGACACATTTCTGTTGATTTTCAGCTTGTATGTTCATTCTTCAGTTCTTTTTGTAGTAGCATTATTGTGGTGGAGTTCTAGTTGTGTATTGTGTATAACAGTAATACCCCATAGTTTACTTGAGGGGTTTGATTGCAGACAGGTAGCCCCTTTGCTGCACTTCTCACTTGTGTTGTTTTCATACTTAATAGTTTGTCCTTTACCATTATTTGAAACTGCTGTCCCATCGTCTTTTAACTTAAAAGTAAACCCTTTAGTGGGGATGCTTTACAGGTTTCCTTACAGGGAGCATGGTTTAATGTAGTGTTTGTAAGTCAATTTTGTGTTGGTGAAAATGAGCAAGGCTGTTGGTTTTCTTGCAGAGTAGCTGCAATGTTTCTTGCCTATTGTAAGAAATACCTGAACTGATGATTTTAGGTATTTGCCACCCTTTCTTCCTTAATGTGTGGTCTTTTTGTTGAGTTTTCATTAGCTGTTCCTCGGTGGCAGTGATTGTTGACTTTAGGGTATGTCACCATAGGTTGTACGGGTGTAGGCAGTACTGACTTGATTGACATTCCGATGGAACTGTCAGTTGTGTGGTGGTTGGTAAATGTTTTTCTAATTCTGTGATTTAAAAAAAATAAATAAACTTTTTACTAACTGTTTTAAACTGTAGTCTGGCATTACTGATTAAATGTGAGTGGTAAATAATTAGATAAAACAAGCAAGGGGGCTGGCACCCCCCCTTGCTGTACACAATTTTAAGTGCCGGTGTCTTGTAGTCCTGGATTGTGGGGGGTGGGGTGCCACTAATCGACATTAAGGTGTTTATCTTGTTCCAGTTTCTGAAAACAACTGGTTATTTATAAGTGTTTGGTTTTTGAAAATTAAGATGAAAATATAATTACAATGTCTAGTCACACCCCAGGGTGGGGCTTGCTGCTGCGCATCTTAGTGTTTCCTAAATAAACTCACTCCATTCTGGCTTCCCTTGAAATTGTGGTAGGTGGCAGTCTTCAGCCCCATTTTAATAAGGCAGTTGACCAGGTAGAATAGGACGTGGCATGTGGATAGTTGGGGGTCTAAAATTTTAATAAAATTTGAGTTCTGTCTTTAAAAAGTCAACTTGCTCACCACAAACAGTACCTAAGTGTGGGGTATGGGGGAATCTCCCTCCTTTAGTGGGAGAAGTACAAGAAGTAGAGTTCCATAAAAGTATTGATTTGTTCTTTGATTATAGTATGAAATAAGACCTGTTTCTTTGTACAGCTGACCGAAAATGCTGTTTGTCTGATTTATGAGCTTGCAGTTAGGTTCCTGTTTGTCTTGTTGGAGTAAAGGCAAAGTTGTTGTATCTTGCTGTGAACGTTCTGTCGTATCTAATTTCTCAGTTAAACAGCAAGGTGACGATGCCACCAGATTCCAAGCTATTTTTCATGAGAGAATATCTTCAGGTGGTGTTAGTGGTTGGGGGGGGGGGGGATATCTAAGAATTTGTGTGTGTTTTTTTTGAGGCATATTTTTTTTTTCCATATTTAATCTTGCTCTTCCCCAGTTTTAGCCTGGCTATTGGTATTAATTTGGGAGAGAAGCTTTATTTTGGCTGTATTTCTCATGCTAAACACTGTCTGTCTACTCAGTTGTAATTGACATTTATTGGTGTATCTGTGTCGTTCTCTGTCAGTAAGTATTCGTATGTCATGCTTCCCTGAGACCACTGCACCAGTTGTGGCATGTGTCAATTAATTGAACCGGTGTTTATTTCTGTTAACATGTATATAACCTGATATGTGCTTGTTAAACAGGGGCACCAGTATTGGTATACACAGGACTCTTCAGGGTTACCAGCTTGTCTGTATACCACTTTCCTAATCAGTGCTTTGCACTACTCAGCTAGTTGTCTTTGACAGTTTGTGGTTCTGTCTTTTCTCTCCTGTCATTGTCCTTTGTGGTTTAGTATTGTATAGCCCCAAAGCTGTAAAATTCACCTACACTTGGTTATTGCCTATCCGGTATGTCTGGTAGCTACTTGACTGTGCAGAGTCATGCTGCTGCTTGTCCAGCCAACTGGCTTCCAGGGATTTAACTAGCCCAACTTGCAGAATTATTTATCAATTTAATAATGGAGGGAATTGAGACTAACTGGTATGTAATAGTCTTGACTTCTTTCAGTCCCACCTCCAGTTTTATAGTAGTACTAATGTAATACCATAGATACTTTAGTCATTACCTAGAATTGTATTTATTAATGGCTGCCCGTGTCCAGGAGGGATGTGGGCGCTGCCCCTGGTAAGAATTTACGGTGCCCCATCCACTTGTCCAACTTTATGACACTGTTCAAAAGGAACCTTCTCTGCTTCACGTGAATTGACAGCCTATTCCAAAGATGTGGCAGTCACTGGGAGACATCTGTCCCACCAGCACGTCCTGTTATTTAGGTACCTGGAACAGGTAGCTGTAGTCCTGTTTGGTTTATGGATGTGCAGCAAATTCTTTAGGTTTGGGTCCGAGATTGCTCTGTAAGCCAAGCATAAGTCTCCTTTAAAATGTCTATGCAATACTGGACTTTAGTTGGTCTGTGTAAAGCATGTGCTGGAGTCCCTTGATGATCTTGGTTAGAAACCCTCTGAGGCCTCTCTAGTTGCTGTGCAGTTGCTTTGTACAGTACCTGCCGAAAGGGGAGTTGTACTCAATTATGGGCCCAATTAGTGGCTAGTATGAAGGAGCTATAACCTCCTTTGCTCTGGAGGCAGTGGCTTTGCTAATCAGGTGCACTACGTAGAAAGCCTACGATAGACACACAGTGGTCAAAGTTAAGGTCGCAGTGTACTTGTGTTCCCAGATTTCTTACCACTTCGTAGGTACATAGTGTTTGATAATGTGAAGGGACATTGTTTTTACCAAATGGAATGATGCATTTCTTTGCATTCAGTTTGAGACCATGAATAAGACACCAGTCTGCATAAGACTATCCTGAAGTATACTGACATAATTTCAGGATTGATTAATTGCACCCAGTTTGCTGTTGTCTGCAAAATTGGTCAACCACAGCACCTTAGCTTTGGCCTGAAATTATGAGAAGCATATACCAAACAGTAGGGGGGCCAGCACTGGCCTTTGTGGCACCCTACTGGGGATGGGTCTGCTGGTTGATGTGGAGTTGTCCACTTTGATAGTGTGTAACTGGTTTGTGAGCCAGTTGGCAATCTATCTTGCAACAAAGGGGTTTACATTCGGTTTGCTAAATTTTATTGTTAATGCCTGAGGTGTGGGATTGTGTCCATATACCTTTGCCAAGTTGATGTCTGCTGTGTACACAGATTTGCCCTCGTCAGTGGCCCTGGTCACATTTTCAAAGAAATCCACCAGGTTTAACCGGCAGTAACGTGCATCCTTCAGGGAGTTTTGCAGTATGTGTGCTGACAGGACTGTCTGATTTTTGCTTTGTTTGCTGTTTAGTGCTCCAAGCTATCATTTTTTACTTCATTCCTTGTTGCTACGCTGATGTTCTATCTCTTCCTTTTCCTGCTGGTGTGGTTCCAACCTTTTCTTTTATTATATATGCAGTCCTATTTTCCATTTTTTCTTCACACCCTTTTTTCTATACTGACCCACTCCCCTGCTTTTGTGCCTTTTATCCTCTTATTCTTTCTTTGTAGTTCTACCATACATTCTATATTTCTTTTTCATTCACAGTAGTCCTTTCATATTGGTCCCAAATTATTTGTTGTCACTTCCACGGCTTTTTTTTGGGGGGAGGGGGGTTGAGTTCGTCATTAAGTTCCTTTTTTCTTTGTGCAAGTTTTTTTTTTTTTTTTTTTTTTTTTATATTCTAATCCATCAACTGCATATAATTTCAAATTCTGTCTTTTTCAGTACATTTGAGATTGCATCTGCTTGTGTCTTTACTTCTGCATATGTTCTTGGTTTGTGGCTCAAAAAATTCACTTTTTTTGGGGGGGGGCAGCCCTCCATCTCTAAACAAACCTGATCACAGTATGAAAGTCTGTTCTTAGTTTTCCAATCACTTCGGGTAGGTTTGAAGGTCTTCTTTACACATGTTAAGTTTTTTATGTCTTTTCAGTATTTCTCCATTTGCCTTCCAGTTTGTGTACAGTGGGCACTTGACAAGTTCAGGGGCTTTCCTCTCGTAATCTTTGGGCCAGCATGCCCCCCCCCCCCACCCACTGCCTTCTTTTGTTTCATCACTTCATTAATCAGATGTGTGCATCCAGACGCACACTTAACTTTTGTTCGCTCCTTTCTTAATATGAAGGCAGTTGCTGACATTTTTTCCAGTCAGTATGAATACCGCCTCTCGTCTCCCCAGAGTGATGCACCATAGGCATAGTGGCATTAACCTTTGTCAACAAAAATAAATATTGGTAGCATTATACTCCACTCGGAATCCGCTGTCACCCTTGTTTTGACTATCAAGGGATTGTTGTTAATTTTGTGTAGGTAGCTCATCTAGTTTCCCTGGCTTTTGGCAACCTAGTTTGGTGGCCGATATCCGTTCTTACTGTTCCCTTGATAGGAGTTGGTTTTCTTGCGTGTCTTAACAGTAACCTTGTTCTGCTTGCAGGGTTGCACACACCAGTGTTGTTAAAGGAAGCCTTTGTTGTAATGTATTTCAGTAGATTTCCCAGCATTACAAAGACTTTTGGTAGTCTTCCTCCTCGGCTAGTAATTAATTCTAAATATGTTTTACTATGTTTTCAGATAATGTAATCCCATTATTTTTATTGTCCTTTAAGAACAAGACACTCTTGGACATTAAGCCCTTTCAGCAACTCTACTTTTGTGGCCTTAATTTTTATCACTGATTTTTCCTTTCCGCACAGCCATTTGCGGCTTGCATCTTCCTTTGAAAACTTTTGTCCTGTGTACTGTCTTCTCCAGAATCATTCTTGCTACCAATTTTCATCTGTTCCATACTTTGGGGCTTCCTCTCTAATGTTCCTCATTGAGCCTGCCAGCCAGGAGCAGGACCTCCACATACACTTTTCTCCCAGAGGCTGTTTTTTTGTTTACATTTCCTTCATTGGTACTCTACTCTTTATCTTACTTCTCTTCCATAAGTTGCCACACCCCAATCAGCTGTGTGGTTACCTTCTCATCTGCTGGAGCTAGAATCTTTCAGCCCTTCGAATCTTTCTCTTTTCTGCTGCAGTATTCCATTGATAGCTTTATCATTCAGTGATTTATACTCTTTCAGGCACATTTTCATAATCCTGTTGCTTGGATTTCTCCATTTTTGCATGTCCTTAAGTGTAATTTCTGCCCAGCAATCCATTTATTCTCTTCTTTACAACTTTATTTTTTTTTTAATATTCGAATCCCCTTTCTCAGTCACTTTATGATATTGTACTGGAGTTGTACATGCTGCTTATTTCCAGAATGAAAATTTAGTTAATTCAAGAACTGAAGTCTAAAGCTGGTTATATAAAGTAGGAGATTGCCCTTAAGTGGTTGGGATGAGTGGAAGGATGGTATGTGAAGTAAGATTGCATGTTTTATGAATGATAGGACTGGGAGTTGTAACATTCTATCTCCCCCCCCCCCCCCCCCGAGGGCGGAGTGGGCACCCCATACTCTTGCATGTATACCATCTCTTTATAGTATAGAGGTATCTCAACCTCAGGATATGTTGGGAGCTGGGCTAACTTAAAAAGAAATTGACTTTTAGTAGTATACTGTTTTTATGTTTTACCAGATTTAAGAAAGCTAATGAAATCAGAGCATTTCTCTATTGACAGTTTAGAATTGACCATACATTTTTAGTGATGGAAGGAGGTTCCCCCTATTTTTGACATAAAATTGTACTAAACTGAATACATAGTTAAGCTTTTCCTTTACAATGCCAAAGACCTTGACTGTACTCTTTGTAAATTACTGCCT